>NC_053022.1:87359135-87369220 GCF_003073215.2 Triticum urartu | reverse complement strand
AAGCGTGATGTCGGCATCTGCCACGTCCAGTTGCCGCTTTATTTCGGCCACATCATCAGTCCGGCTTGATTCCGGACACCTCGCCACCTACATTGAAAGGCGACATCTTAGACCTGGGATTATGATCCTCTGCGTGCCCGAACCTGGGTAAAACAATGTGTCCCCTATCTCCTGTTACCATCCGGCCCAGACGCACAATTCAGGACCCCCTACCCGAGATCCGTTGGTTTTGACACCGACACCAGCATTCAGTTACTTATGGCCCGTTACTATCATTTTCTGCTTGTGGGCCAAATTCAGACCGTGGTTACAGCAGCCCGTTTGTGGCCCGTTAATACATTGGGCTGTTTTCATAGCGTCATCAAATATGGTCAATTAACGACGACCCGTTATGGTCAGCCCATGAATGGACGATTCCAACTCTAGCCCGTACCATAATGCGGTATGTTATTGGCCCATGTTTGGGCAATCGATCATACGGCCCGTAGAAGGCCCATTGATGATACGGCCCGTAGAAGGCCCATTGATGATATGACCCGTAGAAGGCCCATTGTTTCTACAGCCTGTAGAAGGCCCAGTGTCACGGCAGTAAATATGCAGCCCATGGTTAGTGTGGCCTACTTTTTAAAAATAGGTTATTGCGGCCACTAGCAAACCACGGAAAAAGAAAAACACTGACTACAAGCAAACAAATAAATAAGACAACAAGGAAATAAATAAGCAAGCAACTTACGCTAGGCTATCACGGCTATTACACATATTACATCCACTTGGCAGCAAAGTTTGCCACCAGTGCAAATATAGGGAACAAAGCAGCATATCATATACACTGGTTGTCAAAGTTGGCGACTGATGTCTACTACACAACCTTCTTCTTGTAGAAGTTGTTGGGCCTCCAAGTGCAGAGGTTTGTAGGACAGTAGCAAATTTCCCTCAAGTGGATGACCTAAGGTTTATCAATCCGTAGGAGGCGTAGGATGAAGATGGTCTCTCTCAAGCAACCCTGCAACCAAATAACAAAGAGTCTCTTGTGTCCCCAACACACCTAATACAATGGTAAATTGTATAGTTGCACTAGTTCGGCGAAGACATGGTGAAACAAGGGTATATGGATAGTAGATAATAGTTTTTGTAATCTGAAATAATAAAAACAGCAAGGTAGCAAGTGATAAAAGTGAGCGTAAACAGTATTGCAAAGATGGTAAACAAGGCCTAGGGTTCACACTTTCGCTAATGTAAGTTCCCTCAACAATACTAACATAATTGGATCATAAAACTAACCCTCAACATGCAACAAAGAGTCACTCCAAAGTCACTAATAGCGGAGAACGAACGAAGAGATTATGGTAGGGTACGAAACCACCTCAAAGTTATTCTTTCCAATCAATCTGCAGGACTTCCTCAGTCCTTCAGCTTCCTGTCGCCGCACATCTGATTGATGTCTTTCAACTTGAAGCTGAGACTCAAGAAGATGAACTAATTCAGGCAGCGAGTTCGAAGAGCTTGTGCCAATAGTTGTGGCCAGTAACTCGAACACTACATCAACACATGACTTTTGGGTTCTCTCACTATCGTCAAGGTAGTTTTTATCAGCTTTCTTGGAGACCAACAGGGATGTCTCACTATCTTGAACCTTATCTGCATTACTTCCTTTACCATTTCATAACGGGGTACTGTTCTCCAATATTTTGTCTGCATTCTGAAAGAGAAACAAGCAGCCACATCACAGGTTTACCATGTTGTATATGAAACTCATTTTGGTAAATTAGTTCAGTAGTAAAGTGTAGAGGATAACAACATGAAACAAACATATATATATGTACCATGGTCACTTTATGGTCTATATCATTCTAGTTTTTGTTGCCATATCAAGATAGAGACACAGTTTAAATAATATTTGTTCAAGACAAAGCAGAATAGACAGAATATAAGTGTGGGAAACTATAGAGCAATAACAACACTTGTAATGTGCATGATATGAGAAAATAATTGTTTATTCAATTGAAACTAAAATCAACATAGAGCAAGTTACAACAGCAAACTAGTTAAAGAAACATGTTTAAAACATACCTGTTGCGCCATTGGAGTTTCATTTCCATCCTTCAAATTTGAAAATAGTTGGTCTGAGTAAATACAGTGATGCAAGAGCAAAGGAGTATGAACCATAGCTACAGAACCTGACCTAAGAACAATTCTTCTTCTCCTTTAAGCGTTGAGTTGGGATTCAGAGTGGTGGTCCTCGTGCTTTGGGCACTGCAGTTCCCTTACTAAATGCTCGTGTTTGGGTGCTCTGTAGTGGAGACGGTGCCGTGTCAACTGGAACTGGGTTACTACCTGCTGGGGTTGGGGTTAGAAGGGGTGTAGCTGGTTCTCTGTCCAACTGTCTAGGGGTACAATCTGCGAGAGTTTGGGTTATGTGCGGTGGGGCTGGTTCTTGGGCAAGTATAACTGTGGTTCTATCTGAATCAACTGGTAGCACTATCTTTTCTGAAGACCGTGTTGTTACTCCCTTAGATACTGCCATCACCCTCGCCAATTCAAATGGCTGATAAACAAGAAAAATAATTGAGTGTACAGACATTGTATGATAGATAGGTTCAATGGATAGTGAGGAATAAAAGAGGGCATGAAATAATTCACATTTATGTTCTCTAACCAAACATGACAGCATGCCACAATTTCACATATATGATGGCTAACTAAACATGATAGCATGACACAATTTCACATTATGATGGCTAACTAAAAAGATGGAAAGACATAGTTCAAAATATGTTGACTATGTAAACAGGATGACATGATATAACTATATAATGTGTTTATTAAATAGGTTGGCATGCCATAATTCACATACATGCCGCCTATGGAAACATGATAGCATGATATAATTCCTGGATAGAATGACATAATTCAGAATATGATGACTGTAAACACTAAACATGATGAGATGATATAACTATATGATGTCTTTATTAAATGGGTTGCCATGCCATAATTCAGATAGATGTTGTGTATGTAAACATGATGGCATGATATAATTCAAATATATGATTTATATAGTAAGCAAGTAAGTAGATGGCAATCCATATATGATGTAAAAACTAGGCAATGCAAGACAACATGCATGACATGGGTAATATAACCCTACCAAGTTTGAGCATAGACCTCAGGGGGGAAATAGGACTGGTCATCAGTCTCTGAATCCTTCTCTATGGAGCTCTCTGTATCCAGCAAGATGTCTGCTTCAGCAGGTAGCATTGTCTGCTCTGTATACCTTGTTTTAACTCCAGATACTTCCATCACCGCTTCAAATGGCTGATACACAGGAAGAGTAGTTGAATATACAAACATTGTCAGCAAATGGAACACATAATACAAAAAAATGATAGCATGGTATAATTCACATACATGATGATTGGCTCAACAACATGACATTGCATAACTCACATATATAATGCCTTTTCAACAAGATAGCATTGCATAATTCACATATATAATGTCTTGCAACAGGATGGCAATGCATAATTCACATATATGGTAATTAGACACTAAACAGGTGGCATTCACACAAAGCATGTCTAAACTAATCAAATGACATAGCAATGCAAGACACCATACGCACGATATGAGCAACATAACCCTGCCAAGTTAGAGCATACACCTCGGGGGGGGGATAGGACTGGTCATCTGTCTTTGAATCCTCCTCTAAGGAGCTATCCGTAACCATCGAGATATGCGCTTCGTCAGATAGTGTAGTCTGCTGTGAAGACCTTGTTTTCACTCCAGAATTTTCCATCACCATGTCAAATGGCTGATGCACACGAAGAGTAGTTGAATGTACTAACATTGTTGACGAATGTAATACGTAACAAAAAAAGTATGGCCTGATATAATTCACATATAAGATGACTGGCTAAGCAGGATGGCATGGCAAAATTCACATATATGATGCCTGGCTAAACAAGATGGCGTTGCATAATTCACATAAACGATGAATAAACTAAACAGATGGCATTCACACAATGCATGTATAAACTAAGCAGTTGACATATTTAATGTATAAAGTAAGCAATGCAGGCACCATATGCATGATATAACTAACATCAGCATGCCAAGTTAGAGCGAAGACCTCAGGGGGTAAATAGGAGTGGTCTTCTCCTTCTAAATCCACCATAGAATAGATATCTTCCTCTCGATTACAATCCAAAATGGGTGGAGGGGGGCTGCCCTTGCGCCTACCATGGAGCGACGTCTGCATGAAATTTTATTGTCATGCAAGGCTCGTCTCTTTTGCTCTACATGTTCAATTCCATTGTGTACAATAACTGACATGCATAGGAATAAAACATAGTGAGATTATGTAAGGAGTGCATGCAGAAATCCAGAGTGATGGTAGGAACCTATGGATAGAACCAAAACCAATGATAGCAGGCAGATAATGGCTTCAGTTAAAAAATACAAATAATGGCTTCTTTATTGTTTGTTTCCCAACCAACATGAAACACATAGTAGACACCAGAGATTAACCAGATAGTAGATAGATACTATTGATTGTGGCCCCGATATGTACCCCACAACCATTTAAAAACTCAAGTTTGACCATTAGTTCGGAGCTGACTCAGAGTCTAATCGGTGAACAGGACGATAAAGTAGCATGTAATATTAAGCGATGCATAACGTAAGTAGACACGAAAGAGTGCGACCTCTCTTGCGGACCCGTGTAGTCCTCGAGGTCATCTGGCTCGGTTGATGATGGTAATGCAGTTTTCATGGCTGCCGGCGGGGAAGAAGATCTGAGGCGGCGAAAGACAGTCTGGAGGCCGGATCCCTGCTGTGCTGGACCCTTCTGTCGTTGGAGCAGCTGAGCTGGGGTGGACGACGGCGCAGCAGGAGCGGGACAAACCACACAAGGTTTTCTTTGACAACTATCTGTAAGAGAAGTAATTCTGTAAGGGCTCGTTTGAATTGGAGGATTCTAACAACGCAGGGATAGGAAATACACAGTAATAGGATAGGAATGCACGTGCAAAACAGAGAATTTAAAAACACAGGATTTCTGCCAATCTGGGTGTTTGGTTCACAAGAATTGGAAGATCACAGGATGCAAAGAAGCATGGTGAGATTAAGTCAAACCACAAGAAAATGTACGGTTATAATGCTATTATGCTACTATCTCTTAGTCTTGTGCTTCATGAATAGGAATTTGAAAAGGAGGACAAGTGGATATTAAAATTCCTACGGTTTTTCTTTCAAGGAGACACTAAAGGAACAAATCCTACAGTTTTCCTTTGCTCCATTCCTTTGAACCAAATGCATGAATAGTAGTACCATAGGAAACTTTCCAATTCCTATGTTTTTCCTTCACTTTTCCTTTCAAGCACTGGCGATTCTAGTAGGTAGGCTTGAGCAAGGAAAAGCCTACACTCAAAAAATGTTTTTGTGCTACTTTCTTTACTTTGGACCCAGGCCACTGCCCTACTAGCTCAACTCCCAGGCCCATCGACAAATGCATAGCTCAAAACGCAGAGATAAATAATGATGGCGTTCAAGAGAGTCCATCACGGATAGCTAAGTTGCCTGGTACCTCACTGCTTGTCATATAGTAGGAGAAACTAATCGTATTTCACGTTACTGGGTGTGCTTAGTGGACAATATATATAACATGTAGAGTAAAAAAGAGATGCAACAAGTGTACAACCTCTTTGGCGAAGCCATGTCGATCTCAGCACGATTGGGTTGGTCGGTGAGGATGATCTGGCTGACATGGCTGTTGGAGGAGGGGAAGAAAGATCTTAGGCATCTTGAGATGGAGCCCGGGGTACTGCTCCGCTGTGATGGAGGGTTTCGTTGTTGGAGCACTCTGAGGCTGAAGCATGACAGGAGAGACAATGTTAATCTGAGTGGAATTCTAATAGCATCTCCAATAGATGACTTAAAATACATAACCACAAAGTGCTAGACATAAGATACATCAGCTGCTCATCTCTGAACTTAACTATCGAAACTGAATTTAACTGTCGAAACTGAACTTAACTGTCGAAACTGAATTTTACCGTCGAAACTGAATTTTACTGTCGAAACAGAACGCACTATCTAGTAGCAGAAAAGCAGCAGCAGCAGCGCGTGCGAGAACCGGTCGACTGAATTTTTTATCTCTGGTCAGTCGATTTTCCAGCCGTTGGATACGAAATCAAGGGCCTGCAGTTCAACTTCAACCTCCACCCCCCTGAGCCGCCAGCCACCACGACCAACTGCCGCCCGGCGGCGGTGCCGCCCCGCCCGCCCCGAAACCACTCCCCACCGCCGGTCCGCCGCCGCCCCGCCATCCCTCTCCCCCCGTGCCGAGCTTTTTCTCCGGCGATCCCCACGCCACCGCCCCACCACCGCCGGCGACCACCGCCCCACCCTGAACCCTAAGATAGATAGTGGGGCACCTCTCCGGCGAGCCCTCCTCCCCGTTGTGGCTAGTTCTTCCTTAACTCCGGCGAGCCCCCCCACCCCCTGAAAATCGACTGACCCAAAAATCGATTCAGTCGACTGAAGTGGAGCTAAATTGGAGTAGACATCGCAAGCAAGAGCGAGAGCAGCAACGTGAGAAAGAGCAAGAGCAATATCAAGAGCAGAGTAAGAAAGGGGTCGAGAGCAAGAGCAGCGTAGCAGCGCGAGGGAGAGCTAAAGAAGCAATAGCTCCTACTGATGTGGACGTCGCCGCCGAGGGAGCAACGCCGTGGAGGAAGTGGCCGGCGACGCCGCCGTGGATGTAGTCGCACCGTGTCGGCTCAGGACTGAGCACTGGCAGCATCATGAGATCGAATCAAGAAGAAAATGCGGCGATTAGTGTACAACCTCTTTGGTGGCGCCGATTAGGCCTCAGCTTCATCTGAGGAAACGGTGATGATGATGCTCTTCTGGTGGTGCAGGTGAAGACGACGGTGTGGGAATGGAGGTGGCGCAAAAGACGAGGGGAACGTCGGGGCAGCTCCTTGGAGGTGGAGGACGGGGTGGCTGAACCGGCGGGACGACGAGATCGACGATGGATCCTCATCTGGTAGGGTGGATGAGGGACGTTGAGGTGTTGCTGTGGACGGTGTCGTCGGGGAAGAGGCTCCAGCTGTGTGGCGGACGGAGGAGGGTGTGGGGCTTCGCGTGTGTTCGCGGCCTCGATGTACGAATGGGTGGTCAGGTGGGATGGGAGTGGGGAACCATGGCTTAGGGACGCGCTTGTCCGAAATGTGGGGTAAGTTACGAAAGTACCCCCACCGATTTGAGCTAGGCGGTTCTTTCGGTTCAGGGGTATCACGGGCATTTCACGTGTCGGGATTTCACAGGAGGTGGGAGTTTTCGCGCACGTTGTAATTTTTGAATAGAAAGGCGCGGGTTGAGATGGAGGGAGTTATCGGAGCACAACGAGACAAAGATATATCTTAAATATTTTGGGGTAACAAGGCGCGGGTTGAAATTTCCGGACAAGCCCAACGTGTACTGTACCAAATCAATCTGCACTTCCGTCGATGAAAAAACAAAAAGAAATCAATTCGCATCACATGAGAGTCTAGTCCTACGTACTGTTCCAAATCAATTTGCACTACAAATGTCATTCAAAACTTTGAATTCATGTTATGTTCAATTAAAATATTTTGCTACGTGTATAATGCATGCAACCTGCTACTCAAATGAACGTTTTAATGCATTCCAAACGTATATACTACCTCTTCAATATGAACTAAATTTTAATTTGTTTCTCTATTTGAATAAGATCTACAATAATAATTGTTGTGAAGTCAAACCATTTGAATTCATTTCTCTATTTTAATAAGATCTACAATCATCATTATTGTCAAGTTAAACCATCATTTGTGTATTATCTTCACAGCACACCACATGATTACTCTCGAGTTAGATATGAACTATGTGTACTATATGAACTCGAACTTGATTTTTTGAATCCACTTTATGTTGATTTCAAATCATAGTACATTTCAAGATCTAGCTAGATCTTCATAATCTAAACCATGTCTCATATGTATAATGTGTTTATCACATAATGTATGGTGCCCCGCCCCCTACGCCTACAAGCATTTAGATGTGAGTTGCAAACACCACACATTACCACAAATTCAAATAAAATGTGAGATTGATCGATACATAGTATTGTTTAGATTGTTCGATATTTAGTTGTATGCTGCAAATGCCACATATTATCACAAATTCAAATAAAATGTGAGATTGTTTGATGTATAGTATGGTTTAGAGTGTTCGACATTTAGCTGTGAGTTGCAAACGCCATGCATTATCACATTATGGTATAACATGTGCAAAACCACAGCATGTGTATCACCGCTATATTCATGCATGCATATCTTTATAACACTATGATCTCCTATTCAAAGATATGAATCCACTTTCCTATCAAATTATGATCTTTGTTAGTCTCTTACACCCACACAATCCTCTAACCTTTGTAGCTAGCACTAAATTTCTCTCGTGCATGCACACGCCCTCCTCGCCCTCCCCTTCCCTCAGCATTCTATCCATCTAGCACATTCATTTTTTTCTTTAGGTCGTTCTCCCACAGTCTCCACAACTCTTTTCCGACACACACCGATCGATAAACCTCTCCAGCGTCTGCCTGCAACATACATACACACGCACCTTCCATCTCCTCCTTTCTGTGTCCATGCCTCGTGTCTCTCATACGGTCCCACACACGTGTAAACTCTCGCCCCTCTTTTCGTTGATCTCACAACCGCACACTCCTCCCCCTATCTAGCTAGTAGCTCGGCCTCTCGCACCACCTCCTAGCTCCATTCTCTCTATCTATCCGTCTCGCTAGTCCTTATTTGCCTCTAATAAATGGATGTACACCGACCGATCTCCCGCTATACATATAGCTAGCTAGGTCCTTATAACTTATTTTTTCCCACGCATCAATCGATCTACCTCATTAGTTATGTCTCTCCCTTCCTCCGACAAACAACAATTGATCTACCGATCTAGTTAGGTTTGCTTAGCAAACACATGGTTTCCCTTCATCATCCATGCATGCGTCCTGACAGATCTATCACGCACAGGCACACACAGAAACACATCCCCACTCTTATTGCTAATATTGCAGTTCTTCCCTCAGTTTGTCTAGTAGGCCTCTCCCACCATCTTCGAGAAGCAACTCCATCACCCATCCAGCACTCTACCCCTCTCCCTTGCTCTCTCTCTGTCTCTCTCTCTATACCAACCTCTTTACTGTCCTTTAGTTATGTATGGATGTCGACCCATCTCCCTCAACACATAGCTCGGTCTCTCCCTCTCAACACATATATGAGTCGTTCTACCTCTCTAGTTAGGCATCTGCCTCCCCCTCCCCCCACCCCCACCCACACACACACACACTGATACATCGAGCACTCTAGTCATGTATCCCTGCCACACAAAAACTTGCCATGTGCCCTCTGACGTTCTGGTAGGTCAGTCGCCCTATATCTTTGACTTGCACATAGACAATTTCGATGGCTCTCTTAATACATCTCGCACCCACCCACTTGATCCTCTCTTCGACTCTACCGATATCTATGACCCCTCCCTCTCTTCTCGTGGATCGCCCCCTCTGGCCCCCTCTATATGATATGGATATGCCTCTACACACACATTGCATGCAAAATTTTGTTTGAGATTTCATCGACACATATTCCCACAAATACATTCACGAAATCTCCACCCCCAAAACAAAAAACACTCATGAACGCACACGCCATCTGTCTAGGTTTGTATCTCTCTCACACACACCCACATAGGTGGGGCACGTGCACGAAGAGAAGAGGTGCACGCACGGTGCACGTACTTGTCAGGACCCCGATTCCAAGTCACATCGATCTAGCCGGTAACACCTCATATCACTTTGCGGCCTCACGCACGGTATTCCCACGGGCGTCGCCTTACCATGGCCTGGGACCGTTTGCGCCTTTTGGCTCACGTATATGATAGTGTCTCTAGCATCCATATGACAGAGAACCCGGGCCGACATGACTACTCGTGAACCCAAAGTGGCACTAACTTACGGGGACAGACATACATGAATCAACATCGAGCAT
>NC_053022.1:87334224-87358135 GCF_003073215.2 Triticum urartu | reverse complement strand
TGATTTCCTTGCTGTTGGGAATGAATATACTTGTGACGGTAATCATCCTCATGTGCCTTGCATGCATGCCGGAAAGAAATCCGGGAAAGCCTCTGCCTTGGGTAGGCATGAGCTTGTCGCCGGTCTCCGTCGGGACGGTTATGTCCGGTATGGCATAGTAAAGTATAATGAGTGTTGATTTTGTTGGTTGAAATATAATTGTTATACATGTCATGCAGGGAATTTATAAACCTCCTGAGTCGACCGTAGATCGAGTCTTGTTCCAGTAACACCCATACTTGCTATGTACTACCACTTGTCCCTGCCGCAGGTAGGGTACGGTTCAGTAAGTCGTCAACCCCTTTCAAGCACACACCGTACAGAGAGGCCATGGTGGAAGATACCGGTTGTAGCCGGTAGGCAGGCCACCTGGTCTGGGGGCATGGGTGTTTCCGGTTGGGACCGAGAGGGGAGGGCACCCCTTAGAGCGCGTGATATAAATTTGATCCCATGCTACGCGAGGTTGTAGCCTCCCCACTTAGAGTTTTGCTTAACAAGTGTCGTGGGTGATTCCAGACATCGGTGAGTTAAGATGGTGTGTGCAAGTTAGGTGTGTTTGCAACTAAAAGGCCATAGACGGAATTAGTTCCGATGAACTAAAAAAATCCGTTACTCGTGGGTAAAGAGTACACCCTCTGCAGAGATTAAACCTATTCGAATAGCCGTGTCCATGGTTAAGGATTACAGTCTGGGATGGGTCAAGGGTTGGTCTTAGTGTCGTTCTTCGGAGGAGAAATTGTTAAACCCGAACCTGGATTGTGACTTGTGACTTGTGAAGATTATGATTATTACTATGATGGACTAACCCATTGTACCAATGAGTATCCCTGGGACGGTTCTACCTCCTGGATATTCATTGTGATTATTTATTTTATAAGCCCTTTATGTGGTGTCGCTAAGACGCCCGACTATGGCATTGCTTGTTATTTATTTATTTTATAAGCCCTTTATGTGGTGTCGCTGAGACGCCCGACTGTGGCATTGCTTGTTATTTATTTATTTTATAAGCCCTTTATGTGGTGTCGCTGAGACGCCCGACTGTGGCATTGCTTGTTATTTATTTATTTTATAAGCCCTTTACACTAGTGCAGAACCGGGCAATAGCACTGGTTCGTAAGGCCCTTCAGTGCCGGTTAGGTAACCGGCACTAAAGGCCCCCCCCTTTAGTACTGGTTCAGCATGAACCGATGCTAAAGGGCAACCACGTGGCACGAGCCAGCTCCGGGGGCCGGGAGCCCTTTAGTACCGGTTGGTAACACCAACCGGTACTAAAATGTTTGGGGTTTTTTTGGTTTTATGATTTCTTTTTCATTTAATTTTGTGTTTTCCATTTTAATTCTTTTTCGTTTGCTGGTATTTTATGGTACTACACATTGTACACGTTATGCATATATATATATATATAGAATTTCTAGTAGAACCAATCATATATATATCATCAATCATGTTTCACAAACCACCATATTAATTCACACATACACACATGTATAGCTATGGAGCCAGTGGCATTAGCCTGATTGGTGCCTTCGGAGCACGATGACAATTGGAAGTGGTTCATGTCTTTTTCGATGGGGGCGGTAGCGGGTAATAGTATTCTCCCTTCGGATTTATGACCTGGTCGAGCAAAAATCCCGCTATTTCCTCTTGAAGTGCTTCTACGCGCTCCATTGGTAGGAGCTTGTCCCGCACCTCTTTGAACTGTTAAGAAGGAGATCAATATGCATGTGTATTAGTTGTGTGACTAGATATCGATAATGGTGTAAAAATTGTGAATAGTGTTCTGACAAGCGTACCCATTCCTGTCTTTGAGATCTGCTCCTTTCGGACGCCATCATGCGAATGTTCTCGCAAACGCAGAATGCACACAGATCAGTCCCCTGCGCCTGCTTCAGGGCCTTTATTACGAGAATGGAATTTAATTTGATCAGATAATGATTAATCAAGCATGATAATTAAAGAGATGGCAGCTAGCTAGCTAGCTAGTACTACTTAATTACTTACCTTGGCTCGAAACCATTTCAGCTTTGGTTTCCATTCGCCTTCCGTGACGCTGATGAACCTTGCCCAAGCCCTGCCCGCCGACAAAGAAAATGAATAAAGGGGTTATTAAATAGTTCATATCATGAAATGACGAACTAAATAGGCCGAGATATATAGTTAATAATGATTGAAATTACCTGTTGACTATCCGAAACAAGATGTTATAGTCACTATTTGCTTTGAGTAGCGAGTCCAGTATTTCAACTATTCCGACGTCAACTTTAATGATACACAAGATCCAGTGAAATCTGCATGCACACACGTTTGCATGTCTTAATTAAGCGGGCATATGTAAGCAAAAACATGTAGCTAGCTAGTAGGCAAAAACAGAGAATTTGTAGTACAAGAAAGTGTGACTCACTGGAAGTTGTAAGGAAGTAGTATATCTTCATTGTATTTGAGGCGCTTCAAGAACTCTAGCATGCTGTCCTCTACCTCTTTTTCATAATATGCATCTAATTTCCATGTGTATTCATTAACGGTGTTTGGGTCAATGAACCCAATGCCATAGCGTCCATCTTTTCTCATTTCATACATCTTCATCCTACATAATACCACAAAAAAGAATATAGTGAGGATAATTACACGTAATGATTGATCAAAAGGATCACTACAGCTAGCTTGATACTTAAATTACAGAAAGAAATCACTTACAGACAATAGCAACTGACGATAGATTTGTCGAGTGCGTCTTGATTGTATAACTGAAACAGTTCAGAATACTCAACGGCCACAGCTTTCTCATGGTAGTAGTCATCCTTCTTGACATACACCATGAGGGACTCTCGATCGGATCTCTTGGTAATGTCCATGTACCATTGATGCAATTCATACATTCTCGTTGGGAGCTTCTTGACATCTTCTGGCTCGACCAAAGGTTGGCCCCGGACAAATTTCCGTTTTATTTCCTCCTCTGTAATCAGAGGCATGTCCTCGATCTCGAGGAGTTGTCCAACAGTGATCTTGAGTTCTTCAGCCTGCATTATATGCTCCTGGGTTATTACCACATCGCCCACCTCGGGAACGTAAATTGTTTGGCCACAATAATATTGGGCGCGCGTACTGTCATGTGTTGTTGGCGGCACAACAAGCGGGGGGATCGATTGCGCCGCCTGTTTTCCCAGCTGGGCAACGGTTTTCCCGCATTTTTTGACAGCTGCTTGTTGTTTGCTTGAGCTCGAGCTCACCTCCTCCTGTAGATGTTGTCGATGTAACTTCCTGATGTGGCGCTCATAGTCTGAGTCAACAGGCTTAGGAGCTGGTGGTTGAGCCATACGAATGAAGTGGTCAACTACTTCCACAGGGACTTTCTCCCTTGGCGGCGGTGGCGGTTTCGGTCCAAAATGGGCGTCGACTTCTGCCCGCACTATGGAATTGGTTTGCTCCTCGGTCCTGTCGTAAGCCCTCACAGGAAGAGGAGTACTGAGGTTTGGACCATATTTATATCGCTTGCCTCCGCCTGTACTTCCTGTACTATCACCTCGACTCGTACCGCTACGCACCATAGCTGCGGGGTGTCTCTTCTGCGATTGCTGAGGCGGTGGAGATGCCTGACGGGGCTGAGTTGGACGAGGAGGAGTGGCCTGAAGCTGTGCCGGACTTGGAGGAGGAGTGTCCTGAGGTTGTGCCGGACTTGGAGGAGGAGTGGACGTCTGACGCTGTGTCGGACTTGGAGGAGTGGCCTGACACTTTGCCGGACTTGGAGGAGGAGGAGTGGCCTCACGCGTTGGTGGACTTGGAGGAGCGGGAGTCTGCTGACTCGGTGGCGGACTTCGACGAGGAGTCGGGTGACGCGGTGTCGGTGGCCTTCGAAAGATGATGCAATCCTTTCTCCATAGGATGATACGATGTTTGGCATCTCCGAGTGTGTGCTCCTCGTCACCTCCAGGAATGTCAAGCTCTAGCCCCGAATATTGGTCCACCACCTCAACAACCACGACACGAGCATAGCCTGCTAGAATTGGGTTGCAATGGAAGGTTGCATCGGGGGAATTTGTATAAGCAACACCGTCCGCCACCATCAAGGATATGTTCTTAATTTTGAAGTGTAGCTCGCAGTTAGTGTTCTCCGCGATATCAACCACGGGGTATCTATCTAGCAGTGAGTCACCCGGGGCGGAACCCATGCTGCTTCTCGGCATGGATGGGGCGGTGGTATCCAATGCTGGATCATCCGCTAGCTGTTGTAGCTGCTGAGACCCCCTTTGCTGGCTAAGTGAGTCGATCTGCTCCTGTTGCCGCTGGAATTTAGCTGCCAATTCCACTTGACTTGCGTCTAGGCCTTGAAGGCGTTCATAGTCCCGCTTCCTCTGCTCCTCCTCCATCTTCCTCTTCTTCTCCTCCGCAATCTTCTTTCTCGCACGGGTTCTGTAGTCGGCGTTCCAGTCCGAAAACCCCTCATACCACGGAATAGCGCCCTTGCCTCGTGTTCTTCCCGGGTGTTCAGGATTTTCCAGGGCACGCGTAAGCTCGTCGTTCTCTCTGTTGGGCTGGAACACCACCGATCGAGCCTCTTCTATTGCAACAAGTAGCGCATCGTCGGCTCCGTTCAGACATGCCTTCGTCGAAACATTGCCTGTCTTCGGGTCCAACTCCCCCCCATGCACATAGAACAAAGTCCTGCACCTGGGGGGCCAGCTCTTAGTAACCGGAGTGACACTTGCATCCTCCATCTCTTTCTCAGACTTATCCCACTTAGGCATTGCCACCGCGTAGCCACCTGGACCCAGCTTATGGAACTTATCCTTTTTTTTGGCATTATTCTTGTTTATTCTCGATCGTTCCTTAGCTAATTCTGAATCCTTGAATTTCACGAAATCGTCCCAATGAGCACTTTGATTCTCTAGTATCCCCTCGAATACTGGAGTCTTCCTTCCTCCCTTGACGTACTTCTCCCACATCGTTCTCTTGTGGTTCTTGAATGCAACCACCATCTTCCTAAAAGCAGCGTCCTTGACTTTCCGCACATCTGCTTCTGTGAAATGATCTGGTAGGGTGAAATGTTCCATGAGAGTATCCCAAAGCAGTTTTTTTTGATTCTCGGTGACAAAAGTAACATTTGGACGTGGCTTTGCTGGCTTTCTCCATTCTTGAAGGGAGATCGGGAGTTGGTCCTTCACAAGAACTCCGCATTGACGAACGAACTTGTCCGCAATCTTCTTAGGCACTAATGGTTCGCCATTAGGTCTGATTGCCTCGATATTGTACTTTACGCCGTCCTTGAACTTTTTGTTCGGGCCTCGTTTCGTCCTTTTGCCTGAAGATTTGCTCGATCCGGATGGCTGAAAGAAGAAAGATCGATTCGTTAATATATCTTCAACTCATTTAAAACATGCGATGATCACCAGATTCCTGCTTATATAAATATATATACCTCGCCGGTGTTTGTTGTTTCAGGATCAACATGTTCTTCGTCGTAGTTCATGACTTCATCTTCTCGGTCGTTGCGATCGAATATCATATCACCCTCTCCAGTGTTGTTTAGAAATTCGGAGCCGTCAAAATCTTCTTCATTCTGATCATCATCTGGCCCGCGTATGATATCGAACATGGTCTGTTCTCTCTCTCTGTCGGTATTGTCCGCGATAGCTTTTATTTAACTATGCCAAAAGAAATATAAAACAATTTAGTATTCAAATTACATCTTCTCGAATAATAGATATAATCTCGAATACATCGTCTCGAATAATAGATATAATCTTGAATACATCGTCTCGAATAATAGATATAATCTTGAATACATCGTCTCGAATAATAGATATAATCTCGAATACATCGTCTTGAATAATATATAATCTCGAATACATCGTCTTGAATATTATATATCGAGTACATCACTGGCTACGTAGCTAATAAAGATCGAATACTACAAAAGAATCTAGGACACTCGCGGTTCCTGTGGCATAGGCGGTGGACACCCAAAGAGAAGGAACCCTCACAGGATCATAGCTGAAGTGAGATCCCTGAAGAAACTGCCAGGTATTGGAGAACCTGCCGCCCTCTAACGCAACCATGTAGTGATGGACGTGCTCGTCCTCCTCCCTGACACGGCGACGTACCTCCTCCGGCGGGGCCGGCTCCCTCCGCACCGAAACTGGCCCACGCGAACGCCACCAAACGAGATCAGGGTCGACGACGGGACCCGGGGCCGGGTTCCTCATCAAGCGGCACGCCCCTCCAGGCAGCACCTCCCAGTGCCAGCCCGGCGGAGCCTAGTCCCGGACATGGGTCAGCCGGACGTCGTCGCGGACGGGTCGACGGCGAGGATGCGGGCCGGGCATCGTCGAGAACAAATACTAGTTATATGCCCGCAAAAAGTAACATTTTTTTAATGATTGGATGTTGATAACTAAAATTTCTAACATTTCTATATAACTAACATTCCTATAACATATCTAACAATGCTATATAATTAACTAACATTTCTATAACATTTCTAATATTTCTATAACTAAAAAACAGAAAAAACTAGCATTTCTATATAACTAACATTTCTATAACATTAATACAGAAAAAACTAACATTTCTATATAACTAACATTTCTAACATTTCTATATATAACTAAGATTTCTGTAACATTAATACAAAAAAACAGAAGAAAAAAACTAAAAACTAAAAACTAAATACAAAAAAACTAAAAACTAAAAACATTGTGTGTGTGTATGTGTGTGTTTGTGTATGCATGCGTGTGTGCAGAGGCGACGGTGACGGCGAGCCAAGGCAACGGCGTCGACGGCGCGGCGGCTTCGATTGGAGGGAGGAGAGGGGGGACATGGGCTCACAGCGCGGGCGAGAGGTCGAGGCGACGGCAATGGCGGCGGCGACGCGGGCAGGTGCGGGGACGTGGACGCGGGCCGGTGTGGGGACGGGGACGGGCCGGCAACGCGGACGGCGTGACGGGGGCGGCGCGACGAGGACAAGCGCGGCGCGATGGGGACGACGGCGCCATGGGGGTGGAGACGGTGCGACGGGGACGGCGCGACGGGGGTGACGACGGTGCGGGACTAGGCGGCGGCGATGAAGCAGAGGAAACTGACGAAATTTTTCGAAGTGTTTTCTTATATAGAAAACACCTTTAGTACCGGTTGGAGCCACCAACCGGTACTAAAGGCCTGTTTTGGCGAGGCCAAGCGGCGGGAAGCACCCCCCTTTAGTACCGGTTCCTGGATCCAACTGGTACTAAAGGCCCCCCCTTTAGTACCGGTTGGTGCCACGAACCGGTACTAAAGGGGGGTGCGCTGCCAGGCGAGGGGCGCAAAGTTTAGTCCCACCTCGCCTAGCGAAGGGCAGCCGCACTGGTTTATAAACCCAGCCGCGGCTGCTCCTTCGAGCTCCTCTCAAATGCAGGCCTTCTGGGCCTACCTGTGATGTGCTGCCCCGTGGGCCTACCGGGCCTTTGCGGGCCTGCATCCTGGCCCAACAACGGGTTGGGTTTCTAGTCGTATGCAGGCTACTCTAGCCTAGTAGGCGGGCTTTTTTATTTTTTTTTGCTTTATTTATTTTTGAGTTGTTTTTTTTGTGTATTTAGAGTTTCTTTGTGAATATTTTTGCTTTAGGTACAAAAAATTACAAATTTTCTGTTAGTGCCCGTAGTTTTCAAATTTGAATAGTTTAAATTTTGAATTATTTGAAATTAGTGTGAATCACTAGTTTGTGAATAACTTAACTTTAAAAATCAGTAAAGGCATGAAAGAATTTGTTTGCACATAAATTTTCTTCGCGTTTCAAATGCCAAAACACATAATTAACTAACCTAACTATTACAGAGATTCCCTTCTGGGTGTGAAACACAGAAGAAAGTGATGATAGCTAGTGAAGCCGATCACATCCCAGATCTTTGGGTGTGAAACTTTTTCTTTGCGTGTGTCCCTTTGCACCGTAACCATGGAAAATCTTCATCATTTAACGGGATGCTCGGGTCAATATTCACTGTGAATGGAGCAATTTCATCAAACTTTTCATAATCCTCTGACTTGTCTGTCTTGTCATCCACTCCCACGATGTTTCTCTTCCCAGAAAGAACTATGTGCCGCTTTGGCTCATCGTACGATGCATTCGCTTCCTTATCTTTTCTTTTTCTTGGCTTGGTAGACATGTCCTTCACATAGAAAACCTGTGCCACATCATTGGCTAGGATGAATGGTTTGTCTACATACACAAGATTGTTGAGATCCACTGTTGTCATTTCGTACTGCGGGTCTTCCGTTACCCCGCCTTGTGTCATATTGACCCATTTGCACCGAAACAAAGGGACCTTCAAACCACGTCGATAGTCAAGTTCCCATATGTCCTGTATATAACCATAGTATGTTTCCTTTCCCATCTTTGTTTCTGCACCAAAGCGGACACCACTATTTTGGTTGGTGCTCTTCTTATCTTGGACGATCGTGTAAAATGTATTACCATTTCTCTCGTACCCTTTGAAAGTCATTATATTCGAAGATGGTAACTGGGACAGCAAGTACAGGTCATCTTCAATAGAGGTGTCATGCATGGTACGTGATTGCAACCAGCTGGCGAAACTCCTAGTTTGTTCACGTGTAATCCAGTCATCAGACCGCTCCGGGTGCTTGGAGCGTAGCAAATTCTTGTGTTCATCCATATACGGAGCCACCAAGGCGGAATTCTGTAGAACTGTGTAGTGTGCTTCAGTGAGAGAATGTCTGTCCATACATATTATTTGTTCCCCTCCTAGCGTGCCTTTTCCATCCAGTCTGCCCTTATGCCGCGATTCAGGAACACCAATCGGCTTAAGGTCAGGAATAAAGTCAATACAAAACTCAATGACCTCCTCATTTTGACGGCCCTTGGAGATGCTTCCTTCTGGCCTAGCACGGTTATGAACATATTTCTTTAAGACTCCCATGAACCTCTCAAAAGGGAACATATTGTGTAGAAATACAAGACCCAAAACGTTAATCTCTTCGCATAGGTGAACTAGGACGTGCGTCATGATGTTGAAGAAGGATGGTGGGAACACCAACTCGAAACTGACAAGACATTGCACCAAATCATTCTGTAACCTTGGTATGATTTCTGGATCGATTACCTTCTGAGAGATTGCATTGAGAAATGCACATAGCTTCACAATGGCTAATCGAACATTTTCCGGTAGAAGCCCCCTCAATGCAACCGGAAGCAGTTGCGTCATAATCACGTGGCAGTCATGAGACTTAAGGTTCTGGAAATTTTTCTCTGCCATGTTTATTATTCCCTTTATATTCGACGAGAAGCCAGACGGTACCTTAATACTGAGCAGGCATTCAAAGAAGATTTCCTTCTCTTCTTTGGTAAGAGCATAGCTTGCATGACCCTGATGTATGCCGTCTTTTCCGTCCATACGTTGCTGGTCCTCCCGTGCCTCAGGTGTATCTTTTGTCTTCCCATACACGCCCAAGAAGCCAAGCAGGGTCACACAAAGATTCTTCGTCACGTGCATCACATCGATTGCGGAGCGGACCTCTAGGTGTTTCCAATAGGGCAGGTCCCAAAATATAGATTTCTTCTTCCACATGGGTGCGCGTCCATCAGCGTCATTCGGAACAGGTTGTCCACCAGGACCCTTTCCAAAGACCACCTTCAAATCCTTGACCATATCATGTACATCAGCACTAGTACGGTGGGCAGGCTTCGTCCGGTGATCCGCCTCACCTTTGAAATGCTTGCCTTTCTTTCTTACGGGATGCCTGCTCGGAAGAAATCGACGATGTCCCAGGTACACATTCTTCTTACACTTAGCCAAATATATACTGTCGGTATCGTCCAAACAGTGCGTGCATGCGCGGTATCCCTTGTTTGTCTGTCCTGAAAGGTTACTGAGAGCAGGCCAATCATTGATGGTCACGAACAGCAACGCCTTTAGGTCAAATTCTTCCCCCATGTGCTCATCCCACGCACGTACACCTGTTCCATTCCATAGTTGTAAGAGTTCTTCAACTAATGGCCTTAGGTACACATCAATGTCGTTGCCGGGTTGCTTAGGGCCTTGGATGAGCACTGGCATCATAATGAACTTCCGCTTCATGCACAACCAAGGAGGAAGGTTATACAAACACAGAGTCACAGGCCAGGTGCTATGGTTGCTGCTCTGCTCCCCAAAAGGATTAATGCCATCTACGCTTAGACCAAACCATACGCTCCTTGCGTCATCTACAAACTCCTTCCCGTACTTTCTTTCGATTTTTCTCCACTGCGACCCGTCAGCGGGTACTCTCAACTTTCCGTCTTTCTTACGGTCTTCTCTGTGCCATCGCATCGCCTTGGCATGCTCTTTGTTTTGGAACAAACGTTTCAACCGTGGTATTATGGGAGCATACCACATCACCTTGGCAGGAATCTTCTTCCTGGGGCGCCGGCCCTCGACATCACCAGGGTCATCGCGGCTGATCTTATAGCGCAATGCACCACATACCGGGCAAGCGTTCAAATCCTCGTACTCACCGCGGTAGAGGATGCAATCATTAGGGCATGCATGTATCTTCTGCACCTCTAACCCTAGAGGGCAGACAGCCTTCTTTGCTTCGTACGTACTCTCAGGCAATTCGTTGTCCTTTGGAAGCATATCCTTTATCATTACCAGCAACTTTCCAAATCCCTTGTCAGATACACCATTCTCTGCCTTCCATTGCAGCAATTCCAGTGTGGTGCCCAGCTTTTTCTTGTCACCTACGCAATTCGGGTACAACAATTTTTTGTGATCCTCTAACATGCACTGCAACTTCTTCTTCTCCAAATCACTTGCGCAGTTTCTCTTTGCATCGGCAATGGCCCGACCTAGGTCATCAACGGGCTCATCTGATGCCTCTTCTTCAGCTTCTTCCTGCATTGCCGGCTCATCTTCTTCCCCCATTGTTGTATCATCGTATTCAGGGAACCCATGCCAGGATAGCTGTCGTCGTCCTCTTCTTCTTCATTGTTTTCCATCATAACCCCTCTTTCTCCGTGCTTGGTCCAAACATTATAATGGGGCATGAAACCAGACTTAAACAGGTGGACGTGAATGGTTCTTGAAGTAGAGTAATTGTGACCATTCTTACAGCGAGCACATGGACAAGGCATAAAACCATCCGCCCGCTTGTTTGCCTCAGCCGCAAGCAGAAAAGTATGCACGCCCTCAACGAACTGGGGAGAGCATCGGTCATCGTACATCCATTGCAGGCTCATCTTCATTACACAACACCGGATAGACCAAATTAATACAAGTTCATACATAAAGTTCATACAACACTTAAATGCAACAAACAAATAACTCTCTAGCTAAAGCATTTAAATGCAACAACAAATACGATCAAGATCGCAACTAAGGTAACAATGGATCCAACAGCATAATGATACCAAGCCTCACTATCGATGGCATATTTTCTAATCTTTCTAATCTTCAAGCGCATTTTCTCCATCTTGATCTTGTGATCATCGACGACATCGGCAACATGCAACTCCAATTCCATCTTCTCCCCCTCAATTCTTTTCAACTTTTCTTTCAAGTACTCGTTTTCTCTTTCAACTAAATTTAACCTCTCGGCAATAGGGTCGGTTGGAATTTCCGGTTCACATACCTCATAGAAAAAAATTCTATGTCAACTTGATGGGCATAACTTGTCATAAACACGAAATGCAACTAGTTTTAAAAGAGAATATACATACCACATCCGAATCATAACAAGGACTAGGGCCGACGGGGACGGATATCAAAACCATGGCACTATATGTATAACAAACAACGAACGGGTAAGATAATTATACGAGTAACTATATATCCAAATCACACAAACATCAATTTTTATATAAAATTTCATGAACAAGAGGCTCACCACAAGGTGGTGCCGGCGACGGGACGGTGCGGGCGATCGACGGTGGCTACGATGGAGATTTAAAGGCACTAAGTAAACCACACCTACATATGCAAACTAAGTGTTATTTTTGACCTCAAATTGCATATAAATCAAATACTAGCACATATATATATATATCCTCCCAAATTACTAAACTCACAAATTAATCACTATATAAAGCATTGCAAGAGCTAATCTAGCAATGAGAGATGAAAGGACAAAGTTGCTAACCTTTGTGATCATTTGAATGGATGGGGGCCTTCAAATCTTGACAAATTTTGGGCAAAATGTGTGATGAGCTCGAGAGGAAGAGGGGAAGAACAGAGAGGAGAGGGGAAAGGGGAAGAACAGAGCGAGCTCGGGTCGACGAAGGGTTTATGTAGGACGACCTTTAGTACCGGTTCGCGCCAAGAACCGGTACTACAGGGGCTGGAGCGGCCCCATTCTGACAACATCCTGCCACCACTCTCATTAGTACCGGTTCGTGGCACGAACCGGTGCTGAAGGTTCGCCACGAACCGGTACTAATGAAAGCGGCCCGGCTAGGCATTGGAACCGGCACTAATGTATACATTAGTGCCGGCTCAAATACAAACTGGCACTAATGTGCTTCACGTTTGACCCTTTTTCTACTAGTGTTATGTGGTGTCGCTGAGACGCCCGACTGTGGCATTGCTTGTTATTTATTCACTCTATAAGCCCTTTATGTGGTGTCACTGAGACGCCCGACTGTGGCATTGCCTGTTATTTATTTTCTTTCAAGCCCTTTATGTGGTGTCGCACGGACGCCTGACTGAGGCATTTTATTTCTACTCCATTATTATTTATTCATGTTGCATATAAATAACCTACCTGCATGCATAAAAGATGTTTATTTATGACTGACAATGTGATCATAGAATATTCCAGTGTATGGTTATCAATTATATTATCCCAGCGTTCATAATGTTTGCGAGTACATTCAAAGTACTCACTGGCTTGTCCCTGGCTATTGTCTTGGCCAGATTCCTGCATGGAGAGGAGCGTTGCGATGACAGCCCCGGAAACTAAGCAACGGTGATAGCAGCCTCGCGAAGATTGGAGTTGACCTGGTCAGCTGTTCCTGTGGGAAATGGAGCCCCATAGACACTGATGACTCACAAACCGCTTCCGCCATCGACCACTAGAAACCAATTGTTGTACTCACAGGCCCGAATGGTCTTGTACTACCTATATTGTGTTTTTGCTTGGAATTTCTGTATCAAGTTGGTGCCTCATCAGCTAACAGTAATCCTGGGGCTGGTGAGCACAACGGCCATTTCCTAGAAATCAATACCCGGAAAACCGGTCGTGATAGACTTGGTATCAGAGCCAGGCTGACCATTGGCTAATCCTATCTTAGCCAGGTCAATAAATTTAGGCAAACCAACCCACCAAGCCATAACCAAACTACAGCCAAGCTTCTCGTGTAAGACAGCCACAGTGACCTGACACTTTTTGGCAATCGGTGCCCAACCTATCAACCTAGCCTGTCGATCGCGCACCAGTGACCAGCACCCAAGGTGTCTCATTCGCAAGCGTGCGAAGGAAGACTCCGTCCCCTTTTTCCTATAAAAAAGGGCACGCTAGCCTCAACCCAGCACAGCACAGCCGCTACCCCAAACCGAGCCACAATGCCTGGCCCCGTCGTGCACAATGAGACCACCTCAACCAACCTTGGAGGCTTTGTGACCATACTCGCAAACCTCACCCGTCGTGCCTATGCGTTAGAAGAGCCCCCAGAATATGTTGTGTACCAAGGACCCATGAGCGGTGAGAGCCGACAATTCTGGGCCACTGTACACATCTACGGTGGGGGTCTAGCTCCCGAGCGCCCCTACAGGTTCACCGAAAGAACAACTTCCTTTGAGCCACAAGCCATCCAACTAGCTGCTTGAGAGGCTATAGTTCATCTCCGGCACTTGTCGCCCAGAGTTAACTGTCGCTCGTTCCACTACTACCCCAGACGTGAAGGGTATGGTAGACCACCCCAAGTTGCCAACGGAGATCACGAGACGGATCATGCATTGTTGCACCTAGTGCGCTATGTAAGTGCACTAGAGGAACTGTTCGATCAAATCACCATTGATCTAATCGCAGCTCGTGGAGAGATGGTTCGTCGAGCCCCGGCGAGAGAAGAGAACGAGCCCAATGCAGACAACCCAGTCGTGCTGTTTGGACACCCGATCGAGTCCTTGAGGTCTGCCCCAGTCGTCGGCCAAGGTGCTTTGATGACCCCAGAAGTGCTTCGTCGCCTCTTGGGAGCACACTCCAACGGGGTTGTGGCCAACAATCCCCGAGATAGTCATCATCGCTACCCCGAGCCTGCAGCCCCTCAACCCACTCCAGCAAATTCCGACGGTGAGACCCGTGGAGAGGCCTCGACATCCACAAGGCACACCCGCTTGGATGTAATCGAGGTAGACTAAGTCACCCGAGTAGTATCGAGTCCTAGTGTATCCTCGCTTTGTAATCGTGTGACCTTGTAAATAAACGCCGCCTGTTGTCATGCCTCTGTTTTAAATAGTAGCTTGCATGGATATGCCAGCATGCGGTATAAAATTTCTTTCCCAGACATAGTTACCAAAAACCTCCCCAACAACAACCCCCACAGTGATACGTCACTTTAGTGAGATATGTGTATCTGTGGCTTGACCCCGACCCTTGGAGCTGAGCTGGCAAAATTCATTACCTTTCACCACGGTAAAACTACCCAGCTCCAGTGCTATAAAAAGGCCACCGCGTGACCTTTCCAAGCACCCCTCATCTTATGCACCATCCTCACAACCATTTCTTGCCATGCCGAGCCCTAGTATTTATCTGAGAACTCCAGATGCAACCCCGGGTAGTTTTGTCAAGATATTGTGGGATTTTACCTGCAGTACCATGGGCGCTACCCAGCCACCCCAGTACGAGCTGTTCAAATCGAGAATCACCCAGTCCACCTCGAGATATTGGGCAGCAGTGCACATCCCTCCCGTAAACTCAAACCAAGACCCAACGGAGGTCTCCTTCATAGGGAAATCTATGCCAACCCCACATATGGCCATAGAAGCTGCTGCATACGAAGCGCTTGCTCGCCTTTGATTCGCGGTACCCTATGCCAGCGAACGAGGGTATTATTACTTTCCGAGCCGTGCAGCGCCCGGAGGAGTAACATCTTTTCCCGGTGGACGAATTGAGAGAGACCCAGTCCTAGCCAACCTGGTCCAGTACGTCATCGCTCAAGAGCGTTTAACCCAATGCATGATGGGTTATCTCCAGAGCCTCGCGGATTTAAATCCTCAGATCGCCATCTGCAGAACTCTGAGGCCCGACCAAGAAAGACGCATTCATCGACTGGTCAATCCACTTTCCCCGATAAAAGAGGAGTATATCCCAGTACCAGAGACGTTTTCTCGAGACCCCGTCCAGTTACCGTTTTTATTGTAGACGTCACTGCTGTGTTTATTATTGCAACATTTATTTATAAGTTGTAACTTATGCGCGGTACCCCGAGTTTGCGCAGCAAGCCAACCTTTTAGATTCTATTAATGTGAGTGGTTCTGTTGTGGTTTGACTCTAATGTATTACTGTTTTCTCTCGCGAATAATCCTCGAGTGAGATTTCTTTTCCCTGAGTTGCTGCATCTGCCCCTTCTCACGACGTGATTATTTTATTTCACGCAACACCACGGCAGCAGACTCACAACCATAATTTTTTGAACACATACACTATTTGCAAAACTTTGCAATGGTGTTACATCTAACTAAGCACCCCCGAATAACAGTTAGCACCCGGCACACCCCACCTACTCCACGTGATCACCGCCGCCGCGGAGAGCCAACACCCGAGCACCAGCATCGCGACGATCATCGAGGATCATCGCGCACAGGAGCACGGAGAGCCCCAGCAGTGTCGCCAGCCCTCCGCATACTAGGATCGCGAACCAGTCCGGCATCGCCTCCGCCATTAGAGCCTCACCCGAGCTTCTGTAAACAGAAATGGAGGAGGAAGAAGGAGAAAGAGAAGCGAGGCCAGGTGTGAGGAAGAAGAGAGGAACACCTCGGCCGTTTTATAGCTCGAGCTCGGTGTACGGTGGGCGAAGTCCACCAACGCCGCTCGTCGCCCGATCGCCGGTGTTCGGGGACGAATCCGCGAGCAGTGCCGACAGCACACTGGCCCGCGAGGTGAGTGCATGCTGCCCCGGCAGCTAGCACGCCGCGCACTACCGCGGTACGGCCTAGATGCCCTATGCGCTAGACGTCGCCGGTGGAGAAAGCGCGGGAAAGCGCGCGGGAGAGAGGGAGAAGAAAGAGCCAGAGGAAGAAGAAGAGACTGACAGTGGACCCTGGGTCCACCTGTCAGCCAGAGAGAGCACTGTGCTCTTGGGTACGACCAGCGTATTATAAAATTTAGGATTTATTCTAAATTTACTGCGTCCGACATAGAAATCGCTCGTTTTTCCCCAAAACCGTGGAGTTTTCCATGTAGCGCCAGTGTCCCGCACTGTATTTTTGCACCACTTATTGCCCTCTCACTGTAGCCACATTTTTAATGCATATAAATTTTCTTAAAACAGCTTTTAACAAATCTCGAGGACGAGATATTTCTTAAAGGGGGTATTGTTGTGACACCCCAAAATTTTGGCCTTGTTTTAATAAATTAAATTTTTGCCAGGAAATTAAAACTTTTATTTTCTGGGCTCCCTTTTGATTTTTGAACCATTTTCTCCCTTGTTATTATGGAGTTTTTCCCCAAAGTGAAAACTTTTCAAATATGTTATTGGACTTGTTTAACCTCTCAAGAAAAACTTTTCTTTTATCAGTAGAACTAATTACATAATTAATTTGCTTGATCTTTATTTTCTTTTAAAATGGTTTTTCAAGGTTATATGGCCATATTTGAACTACAACCATTTCATAAATTCACTTAAAATTCCAACCAAAATTTGGAGATGTCATGTGATGTTTGTAAATCACTTTTATACAAAAATATCTTTTATTCTTGAAATATTTTGAGCTCTACAACCAATTTTCTTCTCTGGTCCAGTGGGAAATTTTGCACTATAACTCATTTAAATATTTCTTTCTAGCCTCCACCAAAATTATGGGATGTTGGTAGTAGCATATGATTCAACTTTATGCAAAAACCTAGTGTTGTTCGTTGGAAAAATTGAGTGAATCAACCTCTTTTCCATTCTGGTCCAACTTCAGGATTTGTACAGCAACCACATTTTTAGTTGCTCCTTTATCCATGATTCCTTTTCCTACTTGTAATCCTCCCTGCTAAACCCCTAAGTCCAGGAGCATGCACCCATTGGATTATTTTTGGTTCATGAAGTAATGCCTTTTACCTCCTGTCCAGAATTGTAGTTTTGAAAAACTTGCACTAACAAGCTTCTGCATTTGGCAAACTAACCTCACCACCCTCTTATGCATCTAAAGAGACCCCACTCTGGAAGTTTTGGCCACTCCAAGTACTTCCTAGATGCCTCTGGCATTTTGTCAAACACCCTGTGGGCATGAACAGATTTGGCACGATTGTAAGTTTGTGTTATGAACTTGATCTTCTGACCAGACCAGCATGTCCCATAGTTTTGCCCTAGACTATAACCCCACCCTGCTAACTCCCTTGTAGTTTAGAGCCCACTAGCATGCATTAGCATTTCGTCGAGCACGTTCCGTGCGTGCTCTGGGCGCGAGCAGAGCACGCGTTTTGCACGTGCCGCGCCGAGCCAACGCGCCGCGCCCCTGGTTTGCCCTCACTGCAGAGCCGCGCCACGCACCCTTCTCACCACAACACGCCAAGCCGCCCCTCGCCATGTCTCCGGCAAGCCAGGAGCTAGCCGCCACTGCCGCGGACAGCCTCTGCACTGGTCGGCGCCGCCCGAGCCACTCCCGCCCGCCAGCTCGCCCCTGGAGCAGTGCCCGCTCGTCCGCTAGCTCCTGCCGCCATCCCCAGCCCCGCCACGTTGCCCTGCAAGCTATAGAGCGTCGGTCGCCGGGAGCCTTATCCACCGCCGCGGAACCGACCTCGTCGCGCTATAAAAGGAGGCCCCCGAGCTCATCCGAGCACTCAGGCGACCTCAGGCCACCCCCATGGCACCCCCACAGCCAGCAATCGACGGGAGGAAGCCGTCTTCCCCAACTCCGGCCGGTTCGGCCGCCGCCTCGTCCCAGCTCCGTTCACCGCAACCAGAGCCCCACCCGTCCGTCCAACGCCACCAACAGACTCCACTCCATCTTGCGGAGCCGCCCAGACCCCCAGCTGCGACGGAGAGCCACCGGAGCCACAAATCCACTTTGCTCCCGAAGCCACCGGCCGCCGCGAAGCTCGTCGACGGTGATTCCCTCCATCTCCGACGACCCTACAACCACCGGCAGGACGACCCTCGATCCGCGGATCCATCCCCGCCCTTAGCTCCCCGCAAGGACTCGCCGTTCGCCGGCGACCCTCGCCGGAGTTCCGCCCCGCTCAGGCAGAGAGAAAGGAGGGGAGGGAAGACCAGTCAAACCTGACCAGTGGGCCAGGCGGGCCCATTGTCAGTGACCCACACGCGGTCCACACTGGATAAGTGGAAACGTATTTCCAGAATACGCTTTTGACGTGTACGTATCTATTCGAAACGTTTTTCTTTTTTTCTGTTTTATTTTAAAAACAGATTTTGACCACAACTTTGACTGCCTATAACTTTTAAAATAAAACTCCAAATGAGTTGATTCTTTTTCCTACCTTCCTCAAATTTTGTCTAGTTTATTTTAAGATTTATTTCAAAAAAAATCAGACAACTTTTTGGTACTGTTTTTGAAACTATATATTGATTCAAAAATATTTTGAATAGGACTTTTGGAGAGAGGAGAAAGCCTTCAAAAGTTTGGGAGTGCACCCTGCCTTTCCACACCATGACGGCAATCATTCTGAACCCCGGAATAATATTTTTGGTGTGTTAGTTGACACATTTATAACACCACCTTATTTCGGAGAACTTGTTATTTCATGTGATATGATCATTTGCATGGATGCATATTAGTGATTTCCTTGCTGTTGGGAATGAATATACTTGTGACGGTAATCATCCTCATGTGCCTTGCATGCATGCCAGAAAGAAATCCGGGAAAGCCTCTACCTTGGGTAGGCATGAGCTTGTCGCCGGTCTCCGTCGGGACGGTTATGTCCGGTATGGCATAGTAAGGTATAATGAGTGTTGATTTTGTTGGTTGAAATATAATTGTTATACAAGTCATGCAGGGAATTTATAAACCTCCTGAGTCGACCGTAGATCGAGTCTTGTTCCAGTAACCCCCATACTTGCTATGTACTACCACTTGTCCCTGCCGCAGGTAGGGTACGGTTCAGTAAGCCGTCAACCCCTTTCAAGCACACACCATACAGAGAGGCCATGGTGGAAGATACCGGTTGTAGCCGGTAGGCAGGCCACCTGGTCCGGGGGCATGGGTGTTTCCGGTTGGGACCGAGAGGGGAGGCCACCCCTTAGAGCGCGCGATATAAATTTGATCCCATGCTACGCGAGGTTGTAGCCTCCCCACTTAGAGTTTTGCTTAACAAGTTTCGTGGGTGATTCCAAACACCGGTGAGGTAAGATGGTGTGTGCAAGTTAGGTGTGTTTTCAACTAAAAGGCCGTAGACGGAATTAGTTCCGATGAACTAAAGAAATCCGTTACTCGTGGGTAAAGAGTACACCCTCTGCAGAGATTAAACCTATTCGAATAGCCGTGTCCATGGTTAAGGATTACAGTCTGGGATGGGTCAAGGGTTGGTCTTAGTGTCGGTCTTTGGAGGAGAAATTGTTAAACCCGAACCTGGATTGTGACTTGTGACTTGTGAAGATTATGATTATTACTATTATGGACTAACCCATTGTACCAATGAGTATCCCTGGGACGGTTCTACCTCCTGGATATTCATTGTGATTATTTATTTTATAAGCCCTTTATGTGGTGTCGCTAAGACGCCCGACTGTGGCATTGCTTGTTATTTATTTATTTTATAAGCCCTTTATGTGGTGTCGCTGAGACGCCCGACTGTGGCATTGCTTGTTATTTATTTACTCTATAAGCCCTTTATGTGGTGTCGCTGAGACTCCCGACTGTGGCATTGCCCGTTATTTATTTTCTTTCAAGCCCTTTATGTGGTGTCGCACAGACGCCCGACTGAGGCATTTTATTTCTACTCCATTATTATTTATTCATGTTGCATATTAATAGCCTGCCTGCATGCATAAAAGATGTTTATTTATGACTGACGATGTGATCATAGAATATTCCAGTGTATGGTTATCAATTATATTATACCAGCATTCATAATGTTTGCGAGTACATTCAAAGTACTCACTGGCTTGTCCCTGTCTATTGTCTTGGCCAGATTCCTGCATGGAGAGGAGCGTTGCGATGACAGCCCCGGAAACTAAGCAACAGTGATAGCAGCCTCGCGAAGATAGGAGTTGACCTGGTCAGCTGTTCCTGTGGGAAATGGAGCCCCATAGACACTGATGACTCACAAACCGCTTCCGCCATCGACCACTAGAAACCAATTGTTGTACTCACAGGCCCGAATGGTCTTGTACTACCTATATTGTGTTTTTGCTTGGAATTTCTGTATCAAGTTGGTGCCTCATCAGCTAACAGTAATCCTGGGGCTGGTGAGCACAACGGCCATTTCCTAGAAATCAATACCCGGAAAACCGGTCGTGAAAAATGTTGAAGCCAAAAGATGCAAAGTTGATAATGATAGTGCAACTTATTTGTGGCACTGCCGTTTAGGTCATATCGGTGTAAAGCGCATGAAGGAACTCCATACTGATGGTGTTTTGGAACCACTTGATTATGAATCACTTGGTACTTGCGAACCGTGCCTTATGGGTAAGATGACAAAAACACCGTTCTCCGGTACTATGGAGAGAGCAACAGATTTGTTGGAAATCATACATACAGATGTATCTGGTCCGATGAATGTTGAGGCTCGTGGCGGATATCGTTATTTTCTCACCTTCACAGATGACTTAAGCAGATATGGGTATATCTACTTAATGAAACATAAGTCTGAAACATTTGAAAAGTTCAAAGAATTTTAGAGTGAAGTTGAAAATCATCGTAACAAGAAAATAAAATTCCTACGATCTGATCATGGAGGAGAATACTTGAGTTACGAGTTTGGTGTACATTTGAAACAATGCGGAATAGTTTCGCAAGTCACGCCACCCGGAACACCACAGCGTAATGGTGTGTCCGAACATCGTAATCGTACTTTACTAGATATGGTGCGATCTATGATGTCTCTTACTGATTTACCGCTATCGTTTTGGGGTTATGCTTTAGAGACGGCCGCATTCACGTTAAATAGGGCACCATCAAAATCCGTTGAGACGACACCTTATGAGCTATGGTTTGGCAAGAAACCAAAGTTGTCGTTTCTGAAAGTTTGGGGCTGCGATGCTTATGTGAAAAAGCTTCAACCTGATAAGCTCGAACCCAAATCGGAGAAATGTGTCTTCATAGGATATCCAAAGGAAACTATTGGATACACCTTTTATCACAGATCCGAAGGCAAAACTTTTGTTGCTAAATTCAGAAACTTTCTAGAGAAGGAGTTTCTCTCGAAAGAAGTGAGTGGGAGGAAAGTAGAACTTGATGAGGTAACTGTACCTACTCCCTTATTGGAAAGTAGTACATCACAGAAACCGGTTTCTGTGACACCTACACCAATTAGTGAGGAAGCTAATGATGATGATCATGAAACTTCAGAACAAGATACTACTGAACCTCGTAGATCAACGAGAGTAAGATCCGCACCAGAGTGGTACGGTAATCCTGTTCTGGAAGTCATGCTACTAGATCATGATGAACCTACGAATTATGGAGAAGCGATGGTGAGCCCAGATTCCGCAAAATGGCTTGAAGCCATGAAATCTGAGATGGGATCCATGTATGAGAACAAAGTATGGACTTTGGTTGACTTGCCTAAAGATCGGCAAGCAATTGAGAATAAATGGATCTTCAAGAAGAAGACTGACGCTGACAGTAATGTTACTGTCTACAAAGCTCGACTTGTCGCAAAAGGTTTTCGACAAGTTCAAGGGATTGACTACGATGAGACCTTCTCACCCGTAGCGATGCTTAAGTCTGTCCGAATTATGTTAGCAATTGCCGCATTTTATGATTATGAAATTTGGCAGATGGATGTCAAAACTGCATTCCTGAATGGATTTCTGGAAGAAGAGTTGTATATGATGTAGCCAGAAGGTTTTGTCGATCTAAACGGAGCTAACAAAGTGTGCAAGCTCCAGCGATCCATTTATGGACTGGTGCAAGCCTCTCGGAGTTGGAATAAACGCTTTGATAGTGTGATCAAAGCATTTGGTTTTGTATAGACTTTTGGAGAAGCCTCTATTTACAAGAAAGTGAGTGGGAGCTCTGTAGCATTTCTGATATTATATGTAGATGACATATTACTAATCAGAAATGATATAGAATTTCTGGATAGCATAAAGGGATACTTGAATAAGAGTTTTTCAATGAAAGACCTTAGTGAAGCTGCTTACATATTGGGCATTAAGATCTATAGAGATAGATCAAGACGCTTAATTGGACTTTCACAAAGCACATACCTTGACAAAGTTTTGAAGAAGTTCAAAATGGATCAAGCAAAGAAAGGATTCTTGCCTGTGTTACAAGGTGTGAAATTGAGTAAGACTCAATGCCCGACCAATGCAAAAGATAGAGAGAAAATGAAAGATGTTCCCTATGCTTCAGCCATAGGCTCTATCATGTATGCAATGCTGTGTACCAGACCTGATATGTGTCTTGCTATAAGTCTAGCAGGGAGGTACCAAAGTAATCCAGGAGTGGATCACTGGACAGCGGTCAAGAACATCCTGAAATACCTGAAAAGGACTAAGGATATGTTTCTCATATATGGAGCTGACAAAGAGCTCATCGTAAATGGTTACGTTGATGCAAGCTTTGACACTGATCCGGACGATTCTAAATCACAAACCAGATACGTGTTTACATTAAACGGTGGAGCTTTCAGTTGGTGCAGTTCTAAACAAAGCGTTGTGGCGGGATCTACATGTGAAGCGGAGTACATAGCTGCTTCGGAAGCAGCAAACAAAGGAGTCTGGATGAAGGAGTTCATATCCGATCTAGGTGTCATACCTACTGCATCGGGTCCAATGAAAATCTTTTGTGACAATACTGGTGCAATTGCCTTGGCAAAGGAATCCAGATTTCACAAGAGAACCAAGCACATCAAGAGACGCTTCAATTCCATCCGGGATCTAGTCCAGGTGGGAGACATAGAGATTTGCAAGATACATACGGATCTGAATGTAGCAGACCCATTGACTAAGCCTCTTCCACAAGCAAAACATGATCAGCACCAAAGCTCCATGGGTGTTAGAATCATTACTGTGTAATCTAGATTATTGACTCTAGTGCAAGTGGGAGACTGAAGGAAATATGCCCTAGAGGCAATAATAAAGTTATTATTTTATTTCCTTATATCATGATAAATGTTTATTATTCATGCTAGAATTGTATTATCCAGAAACATAATACTTGTGTGAATACATAGACAAACTAAAACGTCACTAGTATGCCTCTACTTGACTAGCTCGTTAATCAAAGATGGTTATGTTTCCTAACCATAGACATGTGTTGTCATTTGATTAATGGGATCACATTATTAGGAGAATGATGTGATTGACATGACCCATTCCATTAGCTTAGCACCCGATCGTTTAGTATGTTGCTATTGCTTTCTTCATGACTTATACATGTTCCTATGACTATGAGATTATGCAACTCCCGTTTGTCGGAGGAACACTTTGTGTGCTACCAAACGTCACAACGTAACTGGGTGATTATAAAGGAGCTCTACAGGTGTCTCCAAAGGTACATGTTGGGTTGGCGTATTTCGAGATTAGGATTTGTCACTCCGATTGTCGGAGAGGTATCTTTGGGCCCTCTCGGTAATGCACATC
>NC_053022.1:87314901-87333224 GCF_003073215.2 Triticum urartu | reverse complement strand
AAAAGGAAGGGAGGATCCTAAGTAATCCAGCGATTTAAGTGTCTGCATGCGCGCCATCGGCTGCAACTCGTTGCATGCTACTTCGCGTACTGCTTGCGAGCGATTCTGAGTTCCTGCATGCAGCCAGCCATAATTAAGGCAGCTAACTGATGCGAAAAAAGATACGCTTTAAATCCATGGAATCATTATTGACAAGGAGGGAGATGATTTGAGTGCACTCGTTTGATCGCCATGCCGGCGTGCGACCCAGACGGTACGGGACGGGACGACACAGTCATAATTTCAGTTTCTCTAGTTTTCCACGGCAAGCTGGCGCGCTAAGCCATTATCCATTGAATTTCGATGACCGTCGCGCTACCTTCCGCCTATAAGTAATGTTTCTCGGCCTTCTCAGGTGCCACCGTGACCCAACTCGCCATATCCTCATAAGCCCCCACCGCCCCGACGTCGCTCGCCATGTCCGCCATGCCCCCGCCCGTCCGTGGTAGGCGACGCCGGAGGCGGTCACCGCCGGAACTAGTGTTCGGGTTTTCACCGGAAGGCAGACAGAGGGAAGAGGCATTCTATCTGTCTTTAGATGGCAATGCGGAGATCGAGGAGTTGTTGGAGCGCGACCGCATGACGGAGGAGCGACCGCCTGCGAGGAGCAGCGTATCGATTTGCGCCGCCAGCGGGACATGGAGCAGCAGCGCACCGACGCTCTGAGTCGCGAGCAGAGCGCCCGCAACTGGGCCGACTACATGGAGGCCGGCGCCCGGCAAATAGCCCTGGAGGCTGTCGGGCACGCACGCGTTCGCGACGCCGATTTTTACTACCAGCTCGTCAAGTGGGTTTCCCGCTTGGAAGCCGAAGCTTCGGTGGACCACGCCGGCATGGAAAGGGCCAACGCGCGCGAGCAACGCGCCCTATCGCACCTCTGGCAAGTCCGAGGCGAGGCGGAGGACGCCGGTGCCGGCGTTTAGCATGGACAGCAGATGGCGGCCGGCATCGTCTAGTTAGCTAAGAGTAAGTTAGTACTTGTACGCTACTAGAGTGTTAGTGGGAGTAGATAGTTAACTTGGCTATGATGGTTGTCAACGTGGAAGTTCAGTACTCTATATGTGGATCAGACCTGTTACTTTGCTCTGAATGTTGAACTTTCCGTTTGAACGTATGGAATGGGCTGTTATTTTTTAATGGGTTGTATTTGTCCTCCACGTTTAGAGGCTGACTTGTGGGCCTAGCAAGTTGACGCGTACACAATCAGGAGATGATTGTACGTGGAGAGGATGACAGCAGGGACCCGCCAAGGTCATGGCAGTACGCAAGCAAGTGCCTCCTTATTTCAAGCCAATAAAAATGGCTCCTCCTAGTGGATTTCTGACATCTGGGTCCCATGCCATTGTCAACGTAGTCAATAAATGAGAGAATTGCACAACGAGCGGCTGACACCAGGGACCCAGCAGCTTGCCCAGTTATTTTTGTTTTGGGTTAATTTGATAAATGCCACTCCAAATCTGGTGTATCCGAGAAATGCAACTGCAATTTCCAAACTTTGAAAAATGCCATTTCTAGTGGGATTTTTCAAAGTCTGGAGTGGCGTTTTTCAAAGTTTGCAAAAATTGCAGTGGCATTTTTCAATGTTTGGAAATTGCGGTGGCATTTTTATGAATCACCATAATCAGAGTGGCATTTATCTAATTTGTTTTTGAGATGGAAGCAGGGTGTCAACTGGGCTGTGCGGGACACTCTGGCCTGTCTAGACAGCCTTTTCTTGTATGTTTACCACAGACCACCCCAGTAGTTTTTTTCTTTCTGAAAATGGCTAGCCCAGTTCTTTTGTGATTTGTCAAGTAAGTCGTTTTATCAGGCCTGTTGGGCTGCAAATCTTTCAAGACGAGGAGAGCTTCATTCGGCTGCCGAGAAAATGGCCTATCAGTAATGAGAAATGGGCTGTACATTTTTAAAACACATCAACCGGCAATTATTTTCAAATATCTTTTTTTTCATTTTGATATTTTAAATTGCGTTGATTTTTATGTGTGGACAATTTATTGGATTTTATATTGATATACATTTATTTTTAAAATCAGTCTGAATGTGACTCAAATTTCAGGATTAAAAATAGTTCAGACCGCACCGACATATGCAAAATTTCGTATAATTTTTTAACCGTGGCCACAATATGGGCTGTAATGCTAACATAAAGAATGTGGGCTCCAAAAAAACCCGTAAGAATTAGCAAATGGGCTCTAAATTATTTGAAATAATGGCAGATGGGATGTATGCTATTTTCCACATATTTGAGGCTTTCCACAGATGGCCTGTATACTGTTGGATGTCCATCCAACGGCCGTCGTGCTTCTTCAATCTCTGCTCTTCCTGCTCCAGCCGCTCAAACAAGCGCCCGCGGGACTGCCTGCTCCCTCCTCCCCATGGCCGGCTGTGCTACCGCGCAGGCCTCACCGCCCCACCGTATTCCCATCGCTGGCCTAGCCATCCCTCTACTCACCCACACCTTCTGTTATTCTCCGGCGACGACAGACGAACCAGTAAACCCCCGTACAGTCGTACTCCCCTCCGCGTGGGAAACAAAAACAACGGTCGAGTCTTCCCTGCCTCCGTGTCGTTCCCTTCCTAGGCCTCGTCGTCGTCCACCACCCTGGTGCTCTCGGCGTGGCGTGGTCAGCATGGTCAACGACCGACATGCATCTGAAGTGGACTGTATGTGGAGAGGCTGACAGCTGGGTCCACGGCCGCACGCAAGGAAATGCCTCCTTATTACGCGCAAAATAATGATTTCCTCCACCTGACATCTGGGACCCACCGAAACGCCATCTGTATTTCGCGAAAAAATGTTACCACCGCTGACAGCTTGGACCGACCAGCTATATCTTCGCACGCAAGGAAGTACCTCCTTATTACGCACAAAAAAATGAATACTCCCCCTGCTAGCTAGGACCCAGTATAGTGGGCCTACTAAGTTGACGGGGATGAAGGGCTTTGTCAACTTAGTCAATATGCACGATTCTAGCTCGACTGACCGTACGATGTCCATCCAATGGCCGTAGTGCTTCTTACACCTCTGGTCTTCTTGCTCCAGCCGCCCAAAGCAGCGCCGGTCGTGTCGCCTGCTCCTGCCTCTCGTGGCCGGCTGTGCTGCCACGGAGGCCTCACCACCCCCATACTACTCCCACCGCTGACCAGGCCATCCCTCCACTCCACTCACACCACACCCCTGTTATTCTGTGGCGACGGCAGCGCAGCCGAACCAGTGAACCCTCGTACTCCTCTCCGTGTGGGCATCCACTCCGCGTCTTCCCCGGCTCCGCGTCGTCCCCTTCCTAGGCCTCGCTGTCATCCAGCGCCGTGGTGTTGTCGGCACGGCATGGTCAATGTGGTCAACAACTGAATTCCCATGCATCCGCAAGCAAGTGAATCCTTATTACGCGGAAAATAATTATTCCTCCACCTGACAGCAGGGACCCCCCGGATGCCCACCAGTATATCGTGAAAAAAACGTTTGCCCCTGACTGCTGGGACCCCCCCGATGGGCCACCGTATTTCGCGAAAAAAATGTTCCCCTGCTGTCAGCTCGGACCCACCGGAAGTGCCTCCTTATTACGCACAAAAAAATGAATACCCCCTGCTAGCTGGGCCCACCTTGGTGGGAGGCTGACTTGTGGGCCTACTAAGTTGACGGGGACGGAGGGCTTTGTCAACTTAGTCAATATGCACGATTCTAGCCTCCAGTGACTGGCCAGGCCATCCCTCTACTCACCCACACCCCCTGTTATTTTGCGGCGACGACAGCCTCACACCGCAACAAACCAGTGAACCGTCGTACTCCTCTACGCGTAGGCCTTCACTACCGCGTCTTCCCCGACTCCGCGTCGTCCCCTTCCTAGGCCTCGCCGTCGTCCACCGCCCTGGTGCTCTCGGCGCGGCTACCTCTCAGCTTCCAGATCCTTGGCCAGGTTCTCCTCCTGGGCTTTGGCCTCTGAGAGCATCCCCTCGAGACCCTCCAGCTTTAGCTTTAGGTCCTTGATGGAATTGTTGGCCTTGGAAAGCTCCCCGGCCTTGTCGAGGACTGCGCCCTGCGCCTCAACCAGGGCATCGTTGAGCGTGTCCTTCTCCTTGGACAGCTTCAGGACCTGATCCTTCAGCTCGTCTCGCTCCACCTCCAGCTCCTTCACCTTGCCGGCGTGAACTAGAGCCTGGGCACTGAGTGTCCCTGTGCTTCTGCTCCAGCTCCTGGGTCCACGGCACGACGAGCTTCTCCACCAACTCGTCCTTGCCACGGAGCATTGCGACAAGCTTCTCCTCACGTGCGGGAAGGTCCTCCTCGTAGGATTTCAACGCGGCCTGGTGCTGGGCTCGAGCGGCCTCGGCTTCGGAGGCCAGGTTCTTCGCCATCTCCTAGGCCTTCTCGATGTTCGCCCGCTTCATGGTGAGCTCCACCCCACGCTTGGCCAGCTCGCCCTGGGCGGCCTTCAGCTCCTCACAAGCTTGGCGGAACCAAGTTTGCGCCTCGGCGACGCGTCCCTTGAGGTCCACCTCCGCCTTGTCCACCGTTGCCATCTTAGACTTGGCCTTGTCCAGGCATGTGCGGTGGAGCTTGGAGCTTCCGAAAGCTAGCGCCCATCGCCTGGAGAAGATGCTCCTCCTGAGAACCATCACCACTGGCGCTTGGCTCGTCGACGACCTCGACCCCAGCGGCGGCAAGCACCTCCTCGTCGAACACCTTTCCCTCGATGGGCGCCCTAGAGCTTGACGCCCCTGGAAGGTGGACTAAAAGGTCATCGCTCACCTTCAAATACCTACCAGAGCCAGAGGCAGCGGAGGAGGAAGGCTGGTCATCAGCCACCTCCTCCTCGGCAGCGGACTTTCCGGCCTCCCCGGCAGGTCCCTTGCCGGCCTCCTTGGCAGTAGCCTCGTCGGGCTCCCCGGCAGGCCCCTTGGCGGCGTCCTCAGCAGCGCCCTTGGCAGCCTCTTCGGTGGAAATCTTCTCGGCTCCGCCTCGGCTGCCTTGGCGACATCCTCGATGACGGTGTCTATGTCCTCCTGGTCCGCCGATGGAGGATCTGGATATCGAGAACGGGATGAAGTGAAGCCAAGACAAAGATTTAGAAAGAAGAAGAAAGGGCAGGGATGAGAGGCAAATGATGTATCCGTGCCGGGCTGGGAAGAAGTAGCCCCTTCCTCACCAACATTTGGCGCCAAGGTGCAGCCCCCGGCGCCCAAGTTCTCCTCCTCCTCATCCGTGTGCATGGGCTCGGTGCTTGGCGCCCTTGCCGGTGACGCCCCTCGGGCGGAGCGGTTGACAGAGGCGGCATGTGGGGGGTAGCCCTTAGTGGCTCGCTCTGCTGCTGTCCTCCTCCTGCGATCATGGCAAAGTCAGCACCAAGGATCATACCCCTAACACACGTTTACGAGGGGCGGGTGACGAGCTTACGCTGAGGGCTGTGCCGGGGGCTGCTGTCCGGACTGCTCAACACCACCAGTGGTGTACCGGAAGTGCCTGCCGGGGGCTGGCCGCCCGCCAAAGACCTGGCCCTCTTCACCCTCTAGGCCAGTGTCTCCGTATCCCTGCCAAGATGAAGACAAGTCAAGAAAAGAAGTACGGTCCAAAGGGACGGAGATGACAAAAGTCGAGGCACTTACTCATCCTCCGCTTCTTCTTCCGCTGCGTTCCTCTTCCTCCTCGGGATAAGAGACCCGAGGTTGAAGAAGACCTCCGTGTCATCACCTGCAGGAGGAGGGGAAGAGGGTAGAGTTGGGGAATGCTTGGACGAAGAAGAGGCAGATGCTTTCTTCTTCGCCACCATGGCCTTCACCAATTTCTTCGGTGCCGCGGCCCTTGTTTGGCGCGCGGATGTCTCCTGGGCATGCCGGGGTTTGATGACCCACAAGTGTAGGGGGTCTATCATAGCTTTTCGATAAGTAAGACTATGGAACCCAACGAGGAGCAGAAGGAAATGATAAGCAGTTTTCAATAAGGTATTCTCTGCAAGCACTGAAATTATCGGTAACAGATAGTTTTGTGATAAGGTAATTTGTAACGAGTAGCAAGTAATAAAAGTAAATAAGGTGCAGTAAGATGACCCAATCCTTTTTGTAGCAAAGGACAAGCCTGGACAAACTCTTATATGAAGGAAAGTGCTCCCGAGGACACATGAGAATTATCGTCAACCTAGTTTTCATCACGTTCATATGATTCGTGTTCGGTACTTTGATAATCTGATATGTGGGTGGACCGGTGCTTGGGTACTGCCCTTACATGGACAAGCATCCCACTTATGGTTAACCCCTATTGCAAGCATCCGCAACTACAACATAAGTATTAAGGTAAACCTAACCATAGCATGAAACATATGGATCCAAATCAGCCCCTTACGAAGCAACGCATAAACTAGGGTTTAAGCTTCTGTCACTATAGGAACCCATCATCTACTTATTACTTCCCAATACCTTCCTCTAGGCCCAAACAATGGTGAAGTGTCATGTAGTCGATGTTCACATAACACACTAGAGGGATGACAACATACATCTCATCAAAATATCGAACGAATACCAAATTCACATGACTACTTATAGCAAGACTTCTCCCATGTCCTCAGGAACAAACGTAACTACTCACAAAGCATATTCATGTTCATAATCAGAGGGGTATTAATATGCATAATGGATCTGAACATATGATCTTCCACCAAGTAAACCAACTAGCATCGACTACAAGGTGTAATCAACACTACTAGCAACCCACAGGTACCAATATGAGGTTTGGATACAAAGATTGGATACAAGAGATGAACTAGGGTTGCAGATGAGAATGTGCTGGTGAAGATATTGATGGTGATTGACCCCCTCCCGATGAGAGGATCATTGGTGATGATGATGGTGATGATTTCCCCCTCCCTCTGGGAAGTTTCCCCGGCAAAATAACTCTGTCGGAGCCCTAGATTGGTTCCGCCAAGGTTCCGCCTCGTGGCGGAGGAGTTTCGTCCCGTAAGCTTGCTTATGATTTTTTTTTCCTGGACGAAAGACTCCTTATAGCCAAAGATGGGCATCGGAGGGCCAACAGGGGGCCCACAAGGCAGGGTGCGCGCCCAGGGGGGTAGGGCGCGCCCCCACCCTCGTGGCCAGGGTTGGCCCCCTCTGGTGCTTTCTTTGCTCATATTTTTTATTAGTTCCAAAAATGACTCCGTGAAGTTTGAGGACTTTTGGAGCTGTGCAGAATAGGTCTCTAATATTTGCTCCTTTTCCAGCCCAGAGTTCCAGCTGCCGGCATTCTCCCTCTTCATGAAAACCTTATAAAATAAGAGAGAATAGGCATAAGTATTGTGACATAATGTGTAATAACATCCCATAATGCAATAAATATCAATATAAAAGCATGATGCACAAGGGACGTATCAACTCCCCCAAGCTTAGACCTCGCGAAATCAAAAAATATGTCTACATGTTTACAGATAGAGGTGTCGATAAAATAAAATACGGACATGAGGGCATCATGATCATTCTTAGAACAGCAACATATATATATATATTGTCATATGATCTCTTATTTTAAAGTAACAATTCTATCACAATTTCAAGTATGAATCATAAACTTCATTGGGAACCAACAAAATCTAATCTCAGCCATTGAGGCAATTGCAATTTATCATAACATGGGAAAGAGTCAATATAAGAGCTTTTTAGCAAGTCCACATACTCAACCATCTTCTAGTCTTTCATAACTGCTAACACTCACGCAATATTTATGGGTATGAAGTTTTAATCGGACACAGAGAAAGATAGAAGCTTATAGTTTAGCCTCCCAACGTTTTACCTCAAGGGTAATGTCAACGATAATATTTCATGAAAACTCACATCCAATTAGCTATATTTATCAGGATCTTTCCAACACATTGTGCTTGCCAAAGGATAAAATGTAAAAAGGAAAGGTGAATATCACCATGACTCTTTGCATGAAGTATAAGACAAGAATAAAATATAGGCCCATCGCAGAGGGAAGCAGGGGTTGTCATGCGCTTTTATGGTTGGATGCACGAAATCTTAATGCAAAAGAACATAACTTTATATTGCCACTTGTGATATGGACCTTTATTATGCAATCCGTCGCTTTTATTTCTTCCATATCACAAGATCGTATAAATCTCGTTTTCTCCACACTAATAAGTCATACATATTTAGAGAGCAATGTCTATTGCTTGCACCGATGACAACTTACTTGAAGGATCTTACTCAATCCATAGGTAGGTATTGTGGACTCTCATGGAAAAATGGGTTTAGGGATATTTGGAAGCACAAGTACTATCCCTACTTGGTGCAAAGAAATTGGCTAGCAAGAGAGGGAAAGGCAAGCTCAACATGTTGGATGATCCATGACAATATAATTTATCTCAGATGTAAGAACATAACCCATTACGTTGTCTTCCTTGTCCAAAGTCAACTCTTTAGCATATAATACTTTAATGAGTGCTCACAATTATAAAAGATTACCAAGACAGTATATTTATATGTGAAAACCTCTCTTTCTTTATTACTTCCTATTAATTGCAACGATGACCAAAACTATGTTTGTCAACTCTCAACAACTTTTATTCATCATACTCTCTATATGTGAGCTCATTACTCTCCATAAGATTCATATGATCTCTTTATTTCTTTTTATTTCTTCTCTTTTATTTTATTCCATCAAGATCATAGCAAAATAATCAAGCCATTGACTCAACACTAATCTTTATTATATATAGCTCACGGACTCGATTACATAAGAAGATCATAAAGTAAAACTCACAACTAGATCATACTAAAACTTTATTCTACTAGATCAAGACATTATCAAAAAGGATCGAACTAAGAGAAACGGTAGAGATAAAAGTGGTGGTGATACGATACCGGGGCACTCCCCCAAGCTTGGCAATTGCCAAGGGGAGTGCCCATACCCATGTGATTATGTCTCTTTTGCTGTGAAGGATATGGAGTTGTTGATGATGTAGGCTTGTCCGTCCCTCTTCCAAGGCATAGGTTCGCCATCATAGAAGGATGATCGAGTCTCCGGGATCCTTCAATTGCAGCCAAACTCATCCTCTTGAATTTATATTCATACTCACAGTTTTGATTTTGCAGGTCATAGATCTGGGCTTGGAGGTGCTCGGTTTTCTCATGAAGGTTGAAGATGGCCTCCCCAATGTCCTCGGCGTCCAGCTTGTGGTTGTTGGTGAACTCCGTGAACATTATGTGATTGGACTCGAGTCCACGCTCCACCATCTCCTGACACTAGAAAACTTGTTGCTCCATTGCCTCGAGCCTTGTCTCCATGCTTCCGGTCCTCCTTGTCCCTCACATTGCCGGATGTGCAAAAACCCCTCACGCATCTCAATGGTTTGAGGGTGTTGCAGAACCTCCGTGAGGTAGGGGTTGATGATCTTCTCGAAGAACTTGTCCTTGGGGGCACTTGAAGACGACATGGCGACCTAGATCTGTCAGAAAAACAGCTCGAAACAAAGACAAGAGATATTTGCGTGATACGGTGGTCAAAACCTTCGGGAGATTATATAGTGAATTTTTACCGACCAAAAGAAGTATCGTGCAAGAAAACGGAGTCCAGAGAGCACACGAGGTGCCCACGAGGCAGGGGGCGTGCCCAGGGGGGTAGGGCGCGCCCTCCACCCTCGTGGAAGCCTCGTGTCCTTTCCGGTCTGCTTCTTATTTTCCTCTTTTCTTAAATATTCCAAAATGGAGAAAAAATGCCATTAGAACTATTTTGGAGTCGGTTTACTTACCATACCACATACCTATTCCTTTTCGGTGTCTGAAACGTTCCGAAAAATATCCCTTATGTATTCCTCCGGGATTACGGTTTCAATAATATTAGTTTCAACATTTATGGGATTACCTGAGATATAATGTTTGATTCTTTGACCGTTCACCTCCCTCGGATTTGTGCCTTCGAAGTTGTTGATGTTTATGGCACTGGAACGATAGACCTCCTCGATGACGTAAGGACCTTCCCATTTAGAGAGAAGTTTGCCTGCAAAAAATCTTAAATGAGAGTTGTATAGCAATACATAATCACCTACATTAAACTCACGTTTTTGTATCCTTTTATCATGCCATCTTTTAACTTTTTCTTTAAATAGCTTGGCATTTTCATAGGCTTGGGTTCTCCATTCATCAAATGAGCTGATGTCAAATAACCTTTTCTCACCGACAAGTTTGAAATCATAATTGAGCTATTTGATGGCCCAATATGCCTTATGTTCTAGTTCAAGAGGTAAGTGACATGCTTTACCATAAACCATTTTATACGGAGACATACCCATAGGATATTTATATGCAGTTCTATAAGCCCATAATGCATCATCAAGTTCTTGGACCAATTCTTTCTAGATCTATTAACAGTCTTTTGCAAAATTAATTTAATCTCTCTATTGCTAAGTTCTACTTGACCACTAGAATATGGATGATCTGGGGATGCAATTCTATGATTAACATCATACTTAGCAAGCATTTTATGGAAGGCACCATGAATAAAATGTGAACCACCATCAGTCATTAAATATCTAGGGACTCCAAACCTCAAAAAATAACTTCTTTAAGCATCTTAAGAGAGGTGTTATGATCAGCACTACTAGTTGGAATAGCTTCTACCCACTTAGTAACGTGATCAACAGCAACTAAAATATGTGTATACCCATTAGAGGAAGGAAAAGGTCCCATATAATCAAATCCCCAAACATCAAATGTGCCGGGGTACTGATCCACGGGCACCTATGGGACCCGGACCGGGTCCCTTTCGGTTCGGCGGGGGCGGAGATCGTGCAAAGAGCAAATCGAGGCGATGCACGCGAGCGATTTACCCAGGTTCGGGCCGCACGGATGCGTAAAACCCTACTCCTGCTTTGTGGTTTGTATTGATTTCTTGCTCGGGAGCGCGGAGTGCTACAGTACACACCAGCAGCTAGCGAGACCGAGCGTGAGTGTTCGATACCCCCCTCTACGTTGCACACGGGCCTCCTTTTATATGCTCAAGGGTCACCGACAGGTGGCAACGGAGGTAAAGGGCAAAAATGGAAAGGTGCTGTGGTAGGCACAGCTACCTGCTACAGTGTATCATACCTAACCCTGACGGCAGGGGACAAGGGCCTTAAATGCCCGTCTGTGTCGCCTAAACAGTGCGAAAAGGGACCGCCAGGGACGCCACCGTTCGCCACGATGGCGATCTTGTCAGCGCCGCTTGCCACCGCACGCCCCTGGCTGCACAGCCTTCCGCCACGTACGCCTGGAAGGGCCCCAGAGCGACACGTTGGTGGATGTGCTGGAGCGCGGGCTCGGAGAGGTGGCTTGCCGCGGCAAGCGCCTTGCCGCGGTCGTTGTCTTGTCGCGTCCGGGAGCTTGTCGCTCACCGGGCCTTGCCGGGACGCATGGTGCGCCGCGGCAAGTTCCTTGATGCCTTGGATGGCCTTCCCGGCAAGCTCCTCTTGCCGGGGTCTTGAGATGCTTTTGTAGCCTTCCCGGCAAGCTCCTCTTGCCGGGTCTTGTCTCTGCTTGGACACTTTGTTCTTGAATGGCTCCAGAGGAACCACGGAGGATCTTGGCGGTCACCCGGCAAGCCTTGCCGCGGGATGCTGCGACTGCCCGTGCACAAGTTCGGGATACTAGGGTACCCCTACTCTAGTACACCGCAGGAGCCCGGGCCTGGGCCATACACGGTGCCGAGCGCTGTTGGGCCAGGCCCAAAACAGGGAACGGGCACGCGCGGCCTAGGTTACGCCGTATCCACTCCGTACCCACCGCGCCCTCCCCGAACGGCACGCGTCGAATGCGGCGTCGTGGGAGAGGATCGTGGGGGTTTCTTTATTCGGAAATGCGGAACGTCCACCCCCTCCCCCTTTATAAGTAGGGGAAAAAGGGGCAGTTCGCCCACTTGCCCGTTGCCGTTCCCAATCTCAGAAATCTCCGCCGCCCCTCGCCTTCCCAAAGAGCTGAGAGAGAGAGAGCAGCGCTCCGCCCCCACATCGCCACCTAGGCACCACCACGCCGCCGACCTCCTCCACTGTTTCCGCCATGGCTCCGAAAGCCGACAAGGGGAAGCCGTGAAGACGACCGAGGCGCAGCGGCTCGCAGCGCTGCGGAAGGAGCGGTCCGTCTTCCCCCCCAAGCTTGGCGCGAAGGAGTTGAGGGAGAACTATTACTGTTCTGGTCGGCGGAGACGCGCGCGCATCCGTGCACAAAGGTACTCCCCGCCGCCGCTTGGAAGGAGGCTCCGAATGGATACCCCTTTTTTGCTCTGTTCTTCTACTGCGGGCTCTGCCCGCCTTTCTCTGATTTCTTCTGCGATATCATGAATACCTATGGATTCCACCTGCTTGACTTCACCCCCAATGCCGTCCTAACAATGGCAGTTTTCGCACATCTCTGCGAAAACTTTGTCGGAGTCCTTCCCAACGTAGCCCTCTTCCGCCACTTCTTCATACCCCGAGTAGAGAGAGGAGAGCCTCTATCCGGCGGAATCGCCTGGGTTTCAAGGTCCGGCAAGAAGGAAACGTATCTGGAGGGAGAATTCCGCGGCAAGTGGGAGGAGTGGAGAGCTGATTGGTGCTGGATTGACGAGGAGAGCCCGCAGCCATTCACCACCCGGCACCGAACCCCAGTAGCCCGCGGCAGCGATTGGAGTGACGTGGCCCCGGAGGACGACAGGCTGAAGATTGCCGTCACCAGGATCCTGCGCCTGAGGCTTGCCGGGCTTACTGTTGGCGCTGTTGGCGCAGACTTCCTTCGCCGCCGCATCGCCCCCCTGCAGGAACGGGGGAGGCCCACTTGGGAGTTCAAGAACGTGGCAGATATCATGAGGCTGCGGCCGGGCCTCAACTACAACTTCACAGTCCTGTAGCTCAACGTGATGCTGCAGGAACTGTTCAAGTATGACCCCCAACATCCCGAGGTGTTTAGGTTGCCGGGGGGCGTCGTGCCATTGTGGAACAATTCCGCGCTCGACCGCATCCGTGCAATGATGCCGGAGTGCGACTCGCACGGGATTGTGCCAACTTGGCAGGAGCCTACAGACGAGGTCGTGCAGCAGTTCTTCGACGACTTGGTGGAAGTGCTGATCCGCGCCGACGAGAAGGACGGCCTCACCCGCGACACCACGGATGCGGAGATGGCGCTCATCGCCACTAGGCTGGAGGAGGCAGCGGCAGCCGCAGCCGCGGGCGAGTTTCGGATTCACTGTGGAGGAGGTAGATGCAGCGGAAGCGGCAAGCCGTGCCGAGCGAGGGGAGCCGCCGGCAAGAAGGAGCTTGCCGGGCGTGACGCCGAGCCGAGCGAGCCCGCCAAGGACACGAGCGTCTGTTGGAAATCAACCCTTCTTCCTCCTCATCTTCGAGCAGCTTGCCGCAAGCAGAGCCTCCATCCCCACCAAGAAGGCGTCTCCGCAAGGTCGGTGACGTGGCGGAGCGGCAAGCGGGTCAACAGTCGCCGCGCCGCGTGACACGCTCCACCGCGGCAAACACCGTTGCCGCGGGAGCGCCTCATGCTGCGACGGCAACTGGAGCGGAGTCTAGCCGGACCACCGCTTCAGTTCCTGCCGCTGCTCACGCCGCCGACAGCCGGAGCGGGGTCGTCTCAGACCGCCGCCACTGCTCCCGCCAAGCGGCCAAGGGAAGCTTCTCCTCCGCCTCCTCGCGCCGGGCGCGCGCCGGGCTTCGACTTCTCCGCGTTAAGCTCCGACGAGGAAGAAGAAGAAGAGTAAGCTTCTCTTGTTGTACTTGCATTTCTTCAACTCTTTGTTGGTCTTGTTTCTCACTTGCTTTTCCCTGAATCTGTTCCTTTTTAGGACTCTGGCCCAGAGAGCGGCAAAGAGAGCTAAGGTCCCGGTGATCGTCATCGAGGACGAGCCCACTGCGACAGGCAGGTGGCGCGCCCGAGACAACCTTGCCGGACCCGGCGACTTTCCTCCAGGGCAGCCCCCAGCGTAAGTGTATGATTTACTTTCTGCTGCGAGGCGCGCTTGGGTACTTGTCTTTGCTGATATCTGCTTGTTGACTTGTGTAGGAGCCGAGCAGCCCCACCAGGAGCCAAGGGAGAATCCCCGACAAGGGAGAATTCTCCGGCAAGGGAGGGCTTCCCGGTAAGGGAGAAGTCTCCGGCAAGGGAGGGTTCTCCGGCAAGGGACAGCACCAGCGGCCCCCCGACAGCGGAGACCACACTGCAGAGCCTGGTGCAGGTACTCCTCTTGCTTCAAAACTTCCCTTGGGTTCTTCTTCTTTTGATCTTCTTGGGTTTTTGCTGGATTTTGCTTGACTCTTCTCCCCTTGCCGGCTGTCAGACCCATCTGCTACGGAGCGGATGGAGACCGAGGAAGTAGCCGCGCGGGTGATCCCGCCGGCGCCGAGGCCGCCAAGGCTGGCGCCGCGGCGACTGGCGAGGGATCTGGCGATCGTACTGACGGCCCAGAGGCCGCAGGAGCGCCAGGCGCTACACCGACCGCCGACCCGTCCGCCGAAGCCGCAGCGCCAAGCACCGAGGAGCCCCAGCCGGGCGTTACTTGAAGGCCGGCGAAGGCGTCTTCATCAACCTCCCCTGGGCGTCAAGCTCCAGGGCGCCGGTCGAGGGGGAGATCTTCGACGGAGAAGTGCTTGCCTCCGCGGGGTTGAAGCTGGTCAACGCGCCAAGCAGCAGCAACGAGCCCGAAGAAGAGCGGCTGCTGCGAAAGTTGATGTTGCTCTACCGCGCGCGGCAAGCCAAGCTGGAATCCCGCGAGGCGCTTGTCGCGAAGGCGGGAGAAGACATTGAAAAACGCGCGGAAGAGCTCGGGGGTTTCCACCGGGAAGCCGTCCGATCCCTGGCGGAGGAGCGGGAGCAGCTCGCTGAAGCGCAGAAGGCCTTTCTCCTCGAGAAGGCCGAAGCCGAAGAGCTGCAGCGACTTGCCGCTGTGAAGCTAGCCGCGGAGGAGGGCGAGCTGGCGCAGCGGAAGGTCTATCTCGACTCCCACGAGGAGGAGCTTGCCGCGCGCGAGGGAAAACGCTGAAGCCCTCAAACAAGCAGAGGACGCCGCCGCCCGCCGCCGAGGCCGCCAAGGAGGAGTGAAGACGAGGTGGCGCAGCTAGCAAGCCGATCTCGCCGAGAAGGGCAGAGAGCTCAGCGCGCCAAGGTCTCCAACGGATCTTGAGTTGAAGCGCTAACCACTTTGACCAAGACCTCTGACAGCGCCAGAAGCGGGAGCGGCCTTGAAGGAGGAATCAAGGCCGACAAGCGCTGCTGGAGAGTGCTGCCCCGCCCAGAAACGCCTTCAGGGAGACTGTGACGCACTGGACGAGAGTCTGGTGAACGCCGCCACAGATACGACAAAAGGAGCTGGCGCAGCTGGGAATGGTGGATCTTGGGTATCCCTCCACGACAACCTCCAACGCGCCGCCCAAGCTCGTCCTGTTCTTCAAGGGCGTAGCGACAGCCCTCCCGGAACTCCGGGAGAGGATCCCCAAAAGCATGGCCGACGACGAATCGCGCAAGATCTTGCGCAGGAGCCCTCAGAAAGTGTTGATGAAGGTCCTTCCGCAATCCGGGCCTCCGCCTCACCAACATCCTCAGACCTTGCCGCCGGAAGGCCATCTGGAGGAGCTCAAGGCCCTTGTCGCACCCATTGTGGACAAGGTGAGCGGGATCAAGAGGGTTCGAAGCGATCGCGTAGATAGCGCCCATTTCTTCTTTCCTTGTCGCTGTTTGCATGTTATGAAAACAAACTATTAGATCGCGACAAGCTATCCTTGTAATATAACTTTTATTCTGGGCAATGATTGCAACGTTATTTCCCTTTACTTGATCCCCCTTTGTATGTCTTTTTACCCTACGCTTTTAGGGAACTTGCCGGTGCAGGCACCTGGGCCGCGAGCGCTGAGTGCGGGACGTCAGCAGCCTGCTGGCGGTGCCGCTACCGGCAAGAAACCTTGTCGCAACTAGTTGCAGCTCACTTAAGTTGCTGAGCGAACTCGAAAACAAAGTAAGGGCGCTAGCGGCTCACTTAAGTTGCTGAGCGGACTCGAAACAAAGTAAGGGCGCTAGCAGCTCGCTTAAGTTGTTGAGCGGACTCGAAACAAAGTAAAGGCGCAACTAGCTACGAGTTGGTTCCCGCGCACAGGTTTTCCATACAAAGTGCGGTCGTTCAAGGGAGATAACTTAAAATTTAAAAAATTTGATTGCTCAAACTTTGGCAACTTAGCTTTTCTGTTGTTTGCTTCCCGGCAAGGCGAAAACTTTCTTGAACGACGCCTGGTCCATACCATCATCTTCTCCTTCTCCCCCCCGGCAAACTTGTGGGCGAGGGGAACCTTCCTTTCAAAAGAAAGAAGAGACAATACAGATATGGAGCTTTACGGCTCGTTATTGCTTACCGTGGAGTAGGTGCTGCACAAAGTGTCAGATCATATATCGCAAAAAATAGAAAGCATAAAATCGACAAAATGTGCGGAGCACATGAGCTTTACTTATGCACGGGGTCTGCGCCCGGCTTTGTACAAAGGATTACATGCAACAGCGGCAAGACTTGTACAAAAGGTGGTTGCCGGAACAGGTTCCGACAACCGCGCCTTACGGGTAAAACTTACGAAGATGCTCAATGTTCCAGGAGTTGCTCACCGGAATGCCATCTTCGGTCTCAAGGCGGACAGCGCCAGGCCTAGTGACTCGTTTCACCCGGTAAGGGCCTTCCCACTTCGGCGTCAACTTGTTGGAATTCTTGGCGGACTGAACACGCCGAAGAACAAGGTCGCCTTCCTCGAGACTTCTGGCATTAACTTTGCGGCTATGGTAGCGGCGCAAAGCTTGCTGGTAGCGAGCAGCTCGCACAGCAGCCTGAAGACGATCTTCCTCAAGGAGCAGCGCGTCATCTTGTCGCAGCTGCTCTTGCTCAAGCTCATCATAAGCGAGCACTCGAGGTGACCCGTATACGAGTTCCGTGGGGATAACTGCCTCTGCTCCATAGACTAGAGCGAAAGGTGTCTGGCCAGTGGCTCGATTTGGCGTCGTCCTGATCGACCAAAGAACCACCGGCAGCTCCTCGATCCAGTTTCTTCCGCACTTGTGCAGCCTGTCGAAAGTTCTGGTCTTGAGCCCGCGCAGCACTTCAGCATTTGCCCTCTCCGCTTGACCGTTGCTTCTCGGGTGAGCAACAGAAGCGAAGCAGACCTTGGCGCCAAGATCTTGGACGTACTGCATGAAGGTGCGGCTCGTAAATTGTGTACCGTTGTCGGTGATTATCCTGTTAGGGATCCCGAAGCGGCAAACAATCGACCTGAAGAACTTGACTGCTGACTGTGCTGTCACCTTCCTCACTGGTTCCACTTCCGGCCACTTTGTGAACTTGTCGATTGCAACGTACAAGTACTCAAAGCCCCCGACAGCTCGGGGAAAGGGGCCGAGGATGTCGAGCCCCCAGACCGAAAATGGCCAGGATAAAGGGATCGTCTGGAGAGCTTGAGCTGGGTGTATCTGCTTGGAATGGAACTGGCACGCTTCACACTTGGTTACTTGTGCAGTTGCATCCTGGAGGGCTGTTGGCCAGAAGAAACCTTGCCGGAATGCTTTGCCGACAAGTGCTCTTGCGCCAATGTGGTGACCACATATGCCTCCATGTATCTCTGCCAACAGCTTTTGTCCGTCTTCCCGGTGAATACACTTCAATTTCACACCGTTGAGTCTTCTTCTGTACAGTGTCTTGTCGACAAACTGGTACATACTTGACTGCCGGGCTACTCTTTCCGCTTCTTCTTGCTCTTCGGGAAGTTCTCCTGTCTGAAGGAAACGGACAATCTGCTGCGCCCATGCTGGAGCTTGTGGCTCGACAACAAGGACTAAAGGCAAATCTGCTGCTGCGGGAACATCCGCTTCACGGCAAGAACCTGCGGCTCTGCCGGAGCTTGACGTTCCCCGACAAGCTTGCCGGAGCAAAACTTGTCGGGAGCTTCTGCTTCAACGGAACAAACCCTAGGGCTTGCCGGAGCATTGCTGCTCCTCAGCGCTCTTGGTGTTGATCTTAGGGACCTTCTTGGCGGCGGCTTCGGGAAGCTCTGCCGGCAAATAGTCACCAGAAATCAACTTCCTCTTCTTGCTCTGTCCAGTTGATGGTGTTACGGACGGTTGAGTCAGCTTGAGCACAAAGATCCCTGGTTCCACAGGTAGCTTAAGTGCGGCGCACTTTGACAGGCCATCAGCAATGGCGTCTGAGCTCTTGGAACATGCTCCATTTGTAGGCCGTCAAAGCGCTCTTCTAGCTTTCTCACTTCGTCAACGTAAGCTTCCATCAACGGACTCTGATAATTCTTGTTTACTTGGCGGAC